>NC_056750.1:631370421-631670421 GCF_019279795.1 Protopterus annectens
GTCTCCTCCCTGTGCTTTGGTTGGATCCAGTTTGCACAGTTCTTTTTCAATATAATCTAATTTGATTCCAGTATCTGGGGTTACCTGGATGTCACTTTGACAACTTACCACCCCTTTTGTGGAGCCAAACTGTTTTGAATAAGATTTTCTAAATATATTCATAATCTGTTGTGTCTGAGAATAAATTTTAGAATCTGCACACAGTTTATCATTTTGTGCATCTTTACTCCTTCCACATCTTATGTATCTATAAAAAGGTTTCCTATTACGCTCAATATCTTTATATAAATTTTCTTCAAATTTTTCTTGATCTTGTCTAATACTATGCTTAATCTGTTTGTCCAGCTTGTTTATTTCAGTTTTCAAAGTTGTAGTTCGACCTATCTACCATTTCTTATATTTTTTGTCTCTCACCTTAATCAGGTATCTTGTTCTTATGGAAATATACCCCCCTGATGTTGTGTGCCTAGATCCTGATGTTAAACATTTTTTTTTTACTTTTTGCACTCAAACAATTTCTCTTTCAGAAGTTTCCACATTCCATCTGCAGTTTTTCCACTGAACAGCTCACTCCAGTTAGTTTTATATAGTAACTGTTTTGCTTCCCTATAATCTGTAATTAACCTTCTGTGCATTGGCTGAGATTTCAGTTTTGGCAGAATTATCTAGCAACAAATTAACCTTAATTACTCTATGATAAATGCACATCAATGGTGGTAAAACTTGACTTAAAGTTGCAGTAATTTCTTTGGGAAAACAAACAATATCTAGTATATTCCATCCCCTGGTAGTTTTTTTTTTTTTACAATCTGAAGCATTTGTTCCTCCTGAATATACTCTATGAATAATTTCTTTACTAACGTTGTTGAATCAATATTATTCTTCCCTCCTGTGTTTCATGAAAGAAATGCATGAATTCCTCTATGTCATCTGCACTTGACTTTGGTGGTCTATACACTCTAACAATTGTTATATGTTCCAGGGTTGTCTTTATTGTCACAGTTACACAGTCTATAGTATTGGTGCTATCACTGAACAAATATATATAACATTCTGAATGGAGATCACGGTACACTTGTGGAGAGAATTTACCCTTTACCTCACTGTAATGCGATCTGGGAGTTGGTATATGTAATATGCAGGGGTGTGGGGGGGTGCAGGGGGCCCTGCTCCCCAGCAAACATGTAGCAAAAGGGTAGATTGTTGCTGTTTTTTGAAGTTGAGTTTTTGGAAACTTGATCATATCGTCTCAACAATATGAATTTCAAGTTTCTGAAAACTCGAGCTTCTGACACACAGCATATTATAAATATATATATATATATATATATATATATATATATATATATATATATATATATATATTGCGCGCGCACACACATTACAAAAAGTAAAAGTCTAGTAGCTGACACATGCTTGTGCACTATTTATATACACTGGACAACACTGAATACTAGATGAGTAACACATGAAAAGAAAAGAACACTATACACAGATGTGAAATTGGTTGACATTGCACATAAGGAAGTGGCTGGAATTGTACTTGAATGAGAATATATTAATTTTAGTATGCAATAAATAAACAGAATTACTGTGTGAAAAAAAATCAAAAGAATGAGAGCATAACAATCTATTATAGTTTTGACACATCCAGATTTACATCTGCATTAATGAGTTTTATTGCAGTAGGATAAAAACTGTTCATGAATCTGGAGGTCCTGCAGCGGATACTCCATAACCTTCTACCCGAAGAAAGTTTAGTGAACCAACCATATGCTGGATGAGAAGTGCCACTCAGTGTTTTGCGGGACCTCTTTTTATATCTCATTTCAAAGATCTCCTGTAAAGTTTGAAGACTAGTGCCCATGATCTTTTCTGCTGTTCTTATTCTTTGCAGCTTCTTCCTTTTGGCTATTGTGACATTACAGAACCATACAGTGCAGTTGCTGGTGATAATACTTTCGAAGGCTCCACTGTAGAAAGTATTTAGAGCATTCATAGAGAGCTTTGGTTTTTTAAGCCTTCTTAGGAAGTGTAGTTGCTGGTTGGCTTTTTTAATTAGCTGGCCTGTGTTTGTACTCCAAGAAATATCCTTTGATATGTGTACCCCCAGGAACTTAGTAGCTTGGACTCTCTCCATTTCTTCACTGTTGATCTTGAAGGGCAGGTACATAGCAGAGCTTTTTCTGAAGTCAATGATTTTTGTTTGTTTTATTGACGTTCAGGTCCAAATTGTTGTTATTGCACCATTCAGTCAGGGAGTTCACCTCATCCCTATACCCACTCTTGTCATCACCACTTATGAATCCCATCACTGTGGTGTCATCTGTGAATCTGATGATGTGGTTGTTGCTAACGTTCGCACAGCAGTCATGGGTAAGGATTGTGAACAGTACAGGACTCAGCACACAGCCCTCCAGTGTTGACTGTAATACTCCCTGAAGTGTTGTTACCAGCACAGGTCCTTTGTGGTCTTCCAGTCAGGAAATTGAGGATCCAGTTGCACAGCCCTTTATGTATGCCAAGATTGATTAGCTTTTCTATAAGTTGCATAGGAATCACTGTATTGAAAGCCAAGCTGAAATCTATGAACAACCTGGCATAGTTGTTTTTCTCTTCAAGATGTTCCAATGTGAAGTGGAGTGCCACTGAAATGGCATCAGCAGTTGATCTATTTACCCAGTAGGCAATCTACAGTGGGTCAAAGGATTGGGGTAGTACTGTAGTCAAATGCCTTTTAACTGTGTTTAGAATGTAATGAATGTCAACTATAGCTAAATTTCCATTAAATGACTTGTTATAGTCAGCTGTGTTCACACCTCTCAACTGTCCTGATTTTCTCAGAGTGTCCATACTTTTGCCTCCTATTTTTGGTCTTTCCCTCATAGAAATTGTGGCTTTCTAGCAAAGTATTGAGATTTGAAGCCATTAAATACTAAATGACAGACATTTGAGTTTCAGACATAATATCGTTCAGAAAATACATAATTCTGAACCTGTTATTATGTAGACTGCCTAAGTTTACAAAGGTATTTTTTTTTAAATCTATCCCTATTTTTTGGCCTTTATCCCCCCATTATTTCTAGCTTTGCCCAGATTTCTTGTGCTAAGAGGTTAAGAGGTATGGCTCGGTTAGCTATGATAATATAAATCGATTTATGATTATGAGCATATTATGCTGTACAGCTGTGCAGTAAATTGTAACTTACTCTGCTGCCTCTTCTATGTACAGGAGCAACTTACTGACATTCCCTACCTTACCCTTTGTTCATGTACACCATGGACAACATTCCTCTTTGGTTGCAGACATCATGACAACAGCTGTAGAGATAGTGGAGACTTTGAGCATTTTATTTATATGTTGGCATCAACACTGCTCGTACCCCTGTAAAGGTTTTGTTGCTATTTTTTAAAACTATGTAGGTGCATGTCTCCGTAGTCGCTAAAGAAAATAAATAGGAACATTTTTCACAGTATCATAAAACAAAAGGAAAAAGCAAAGCTGAAGCCCCAGATGTACTGAAAGAAAGGAATTGAAATATTCTCTTCTAAATCGCAGGATATGGACTGGGACACAGCAGGGACTTTCCAGTACTCTTCTCAGGAGTGATAGCTGTAAGAAACCATCAAAAAGAGAGATTACTGGTAGGATTTTATATATATATATATATATATATATATATATATATATATATATATATATATATGCGTGTGTGTGTGTGTGTGTGTGTGTGTGTGTGTGTGTGTGTATATATATATGTATACATATATATACATATATATATATATATATATATAAAATGTCTGACAATAAAATAGGACAGTGTAGTTTTTTTTCTGCTGGATGTCAGAGTTGCAGAAATTCAAGCACGTGGCTGATGGCATCTTAACCCTAACATTCTTTCAGTCAAGGAATGTAGCAAGAGTTAAGCCAAGCATACTCGATGTTCTCAGCTGAAAGAATTTTTTTTTTTGCTAAGCATCTCAAACATTTCCACATCATAAATACCAGAACATCTAGAACTGTCTAAAATAAGGTTTATAACACAAATCTTTACACAGCATGCTTAGAGATGAGAATATTTCTCTAAAAATGACTGTTTTCATGTCTGTAGGTGGCAACAGATGACATTTAAATGTACATTTTTATATCTATAATGAGAACATTCAGAGAAATAATATACTTTTTTTAAATGTTAGATTGGTGGGAGGAACAGAAAGAGGTAAGAATACAAAATAGAAATGTCTGGGAATGTCTTTACCCTTAGTTTACGTTAAATGTCTGCTTTTGCAGTTTGTTTTAAGTTACAGCTCTCCAGCTGGAGACTGTCAGAAAGTGGTACAATGTGTAACTGTTTCAGATTTCACATCATCGTAAAATGTCTGGGGACAGCTTTCTCAGCAATGACTTGCAACTGTCAACAGCCACCAGAATGCCCAGAGTCTTAATAAGAGCAATGTCTGACTCTAAAAACATCTAAACAAGAATCAACAAATAGCACTTTTAGTGAAACCTTAGCAAGCACAGAGCTCATCATCATTAACCACAGTAAAATAGAAAAGCTTTAGTCTTTATTAATATTTCTTCCAAGGTCTCAAACGACAGGAATAGAAATAAGAAATGCCTGAAACTGCAGAATCTCTTCCTGGAAATGTTGTAGCTGGTTGCTAGTATACTCCTGCAGTAGGAGACCTCCTTCAGTAAGATTAATTATTTATAACAAAAATAATGCCTAGTAATGTAACACTAAGTAGCATTATTTCAATGCACTGCACACTACACTGTTACAATATACTGTTTCTTTACTGAAGGTTCTAGTTGCTAAGACATTTAATCTCACTGGGGGGGGGGGGGTATTCGATGTTTTTGACAGCTTCTCAGTAAATCACCAATGCCTTTGCAAGTCAGAATACCATCTTTCGAATGTACCAGTGTTTAGGATAGTACACTTACATTTTCATGGTGATATGAGCCAGAATCACTGTGGGCCCTCTGTATGGGGGTCCAGATGTCCCACAGCCGAAATAGTAGATGATGTACAATACAACTGGACCATTGGCTGCTCCTTTCTGGAACCTCAGTTTAGGTTTCTCTTAGGATCCCTGGATTCAACATTCTATCTTTATAGAATGACTACTCTACGTCGGTGCTTTTCTCACTATCCATTCAGAACTTTCATTCATGCATGAGTCATGGGATTTGATTTCCATTATTTTTCAACTTAGTTACAGAACATCCATCCTTCTCTGGCGAGGCTATTGTACGGAACAAATAGGTACTCTGGAGTAAGCAGATGATCAAACTTATTCTGCTTAGTTAACGTCTCCAAGCTAATAGGTTGGTTAACACTCCAACTTTTGTTCACATGCCGCCTTCTGATGCCTCATCCAGTGTTTGCTGAATACATTAAGGGCTAAAATATATTTTGATGATATTTATCTTTTTAATAGTCTTACCAAAATGTATTTGCCAGTATGAAATATTTGTGAAGACCACTCAAACACACTTTGAAATTATTAGTCATTGACATGTATGAGGCTATCAGATTTCATCAACTCCACTGGTGATCTCTGTTTCATCTTTAACACTAGCAATGCATGCATCTTATTTCTGGTTGCATGCAATTTTTGTACATGACTAAACTTGTTCAGTTTGTGTTGCCATTATTTTCTTTATCTGAGATCAAAACTTTTGCAGATCTTTAAAAGACAATGAAAATCTCTCAGTCTATCACTATCACTTGTTAGAAGATGGAGCACCAAAGATAATTGCTTTATACATTTCTGTTTCATGAAGATTTTAATCTCATCTCATATGAGATATGTCCTGTTGCTGATCACAGCTTAAGCAGCCAATTGTTTTGGGACCCTTAGAAGTTTGTTTTCACCAAATGAATGGATTCAGTGTACACTATGATGGTCTTCTTAAATAGGCAGCCTCTGCTGTAATAAACACATTGAAGGGAATTTAATAAAGCCTATATGGAATTTTCTTCTGTGTAGGCATCGTGGCACACTGCTTGCAAAAAAGTAAGCTGGTTTGAGATCCAGTAAACAGAGCTGGGTGGTGTGCACGCATGCACCAACATGTAAGTATATGTGGCATACAAATCACATCATAAGAAGGTGAATTACATGCAAATGAGGGAGGTAGAGCGATCCTACAAGCAGACAGGCAGTCCTGCAGACTCCATGTTGGTTTTCATAGTGTACATGGAAAAATTCCATGTACAGGAATTTAAGCAGACAATAGGTGCTGCAAAAGTGTAGTTCAATGGATAGAAATAGGATAGCAGACACAGATGTATGCAAAATTATCCACCATGTGTCCAAATTCACATGGGAAATACTTTAAAATAATTTTATTTTTTTAAGGACCTTTGTATGTTTGTGTGGTGTGCTGTAGTAAGCAAACATGCTGTTATAAAAAAAATAAAATAAAAAAGACTGTAAAAAACAAATTTAGTAGTATGTGACAGTAATGTATTATAGGACCCTGCATGGAGTATCTACAATGGTGGAATGGTGCTGCTGTCAAAGGGGCAGGGCCTAGAATCATGTAGTTTCCAGGTTGTGTGTACGGATCCCTATACAAATGAGGTGGGGTTACTGACTAGCACAAATGGGTATCTGTGTCCAAAGATCCCATCCGTGTAGGCACAGAACCGTGTTGGTGACCAAAGAAGAGGTAGATGACATTAAGGGGGGGGGTGTCTGAGGACTTGTAAGCTCATTGGACCTCAGCTGTTCCTGTTTGTGTGACACACCTTTGTGCTCAGCAGGGGGTGTGTACACTGGCTGCTAAGCTTTGTTTACCTTCAGGGTGTGTGATTCAGCATGTTTGCGCAGTGTGCCGCCACGCTGAACGTGATCTTTCATGGGTGAGGGGGGGTGCAGTGACTGCTGAGCATTGTTTAGCTTTGTGGCGAGCAGCAGTGCTGAGCAAGGAAGGCTGTCCAAAAAAAAAAAAAAATGGCAGAGAAGGCCAATGGTATGTTAATTACAGATGTCTGCTGTTTCACTTAAAGTAGGGCCATTAAATCTTCTTAACGATGTACTTGGCAGGTGGAATGTATCATAGGTAGCCAATCACACAGTCAGCAACTACAATAGAGCACTTTAAAGGTTGCATACACCCTACACTCTGATTTCACCCCCATACTCTGCACCAGTGGAGTACATACTTGGGTGTTTTAACTGAAGGAATGCTAGGGGCTGCTGTAGGTCTGCTACATCTGTATGCGCTAGATGCTGAGGTCAATGCTGCTGCTGCTCCAGCTGACAATAGGCCTAGACTGAGAAGGAGAAGAGTGTTCAGGACCAGGGTAAACTTCCAGGAGCTACATGAGCTGTAGACTGTAGAGCCCTACAGGGTGGACAGGGACATACAAGAACTCACTGAGCTCAACTCAGACCCAGAGCCAACAGAGGGGAACCCATCCCATTGAAAACAAAGGTATGTGTAGCTCTCAGAGTACTAGCTACATGTACATTCCAAAGACCAACTGTGTACATGATGGGAGTCTTGCAGGCATCAGCATCTAGTGTACTCTACCAGTTCCTGGATGCATTGCTACTACATGCCAGTGAGTACATTTATTTTCCCCACACCCCTGAGGAGAGCGCCAGCACTATGCAACACTTCTACCATGTAGCACTCTACCCTGAGGTACTGAGTGCCAATATAGATTGCACTCCTGTACACATCAAGGCACCACTCAGTGAGGAGGGTAGAATCTAAGTCGACCACAAGGGGTATCAGTCCATCAATTGTCAGGCTGTGTGCAGTTCCCAGGGCATTATCATGAATGTGTGTACTGGCAGCTCTGGCAGTTATCACGACTCCCATATCTGGCATGCATCACAGCTGTACCAGATGTTTTCTAGGGGGGGACATCCTGCATGGCCATTTACTGGGGGATGCTGGCTATGCACTGGGCCTGTGGATGATGACACTCATCAGAAATACACACACACGGAAGAATGCCATAATGAGGCACACACACAAACTAGGAACATCATACAGGATGTGTTTGGGTTGCTGAAGTCAAGGTTCCGGTGCCACATGTGCACAGATGTTCACAGTATGTGCAATGCTACACAGTATGATCCTATGGAAACAGCTGCAGCAGGATCAGCAAAGGAAGGGATACACAGCCCCCACCAGTGCATAGGTCCACACAGCCACAGCCACACCCACAGGGGAACTTGGAGGAGGAAACCCCTGAGGATGTCCCTGTAGGTAGACATAGGCATGCCCAATATGCTCTGGCCTTGGCCCAGAGACAATGCATAGCACATGCACTGACAACCTAGGGCCCTAGGGACTGACACCTTACTCCGACTCACATACATATAGTAAAAATGATGCCAGGCAACCCACATAACTTGTACTTAACCATGTATTGGCTGTGTACTGCATGCATCAGACAGAGTCAGCCCCGAACTACAGTTCTGTCAACTGCTGCATTTACAAGTTATGTCACTCACCCACACACCACTTGTAAGGAGTACTATAATATGCTATAAGTATGGACCTACTGCATGTATGCAAGGAAATATAGTGGGCTATTTGGAAAGATGTAACATCCACATGGGATTACAGATACCCAGCCCAATAGTATGTGTTCCATAATATTCACTAGGCCTCATGGTTGGAATATTCACTACAGTAGTCAAGGCAGATGTTAAACAGTGGGGTCCCATGATATTTGCACTACTGTCTATGCCAGCAGATCATGTGCTGTTCTTCTCCCACCCCAACACACCACTGTTCCCATACAACTGCTGTAACACTAAGTCTGCAATGATATATCAGCAGACCAACTAATTCCAGGCTGTGACATAGAACATGGCCACACATCATATGTGTCGCATAATGCAGGGGTGGCAATGCATGTCTGTATGATGTTGATCGTGGGAGGAATGACACCTCTTTGTCTGACGGATGTTGTGGCTCACTGGGCTAGGGAAGTTAGCATAGGTGATGGTGACGATGGTTTGAAACTGGCAGCATCCATATCTTTTGCATGTGAGGTACTTGAATGGTGGTACTGCCACAGACTGTCATACCCCTCAATCTGTTACTGCAAGACAGCTGGAAAAATCAGAGAATGGGGGACAAAGAGACAAAAATAAAGACATACATTATACACGCTCTGATGAACCTAGAAGGTGACTAGTATAACAGCAGGTTGCAACAGAACAGAATAGCTGCAGGATCTAAAGGCCATTACTTAAATGTGTCAGTAGTTAGTACAATTCAGTGACTACATTATACAATATTATACCTGAACACTACAAATGTATGAGGAACAGACCATACATATGGGGTGAAATGCCGGACATTCTGCAAAAACATGTACAGTGAGATTTGCAGACTACAACCCTGGGGGACACAGTAGTGGTGCTACATTATGTACGCCAGTCACATATTAAGTAAAGCACACAGCTGGGGAATGCATTGGACAATTTCAGGGAAGTGCTGTACTGCAGAAACAGGTGCAGCAACCAATGTCTGCAGCACATAAAATCCCTTACCGATGCATGCGATAAGTACTGTGAGCTATAATGTGTAATAGTAAGCCGGTAGGGGTTCTAATCTCACATCAGCCAACTGTGTGTGTGTGTGTGTGTGTGTGTGTGTGTGTGTGTGTGTGTGTGTGTGTGTGTGTGTAACTATATCCCCTTGCAGCACTACGCACATGCCCATATGGGCTCTCTGTGCAATGGTTATGTATTTTATGGCCCAGTGACTACCTGCTGGCCTCTACATTGTCCTCCTCTACAAGGCTTTCTGATGTCATCCACCTTAAGAACACTGGTAGACAATCTAATATTAGATATACTCCGTGGCATATGCAATAAGCATTGTGATCTATAGTGTGTTATAGGTAGGGGTTCAAATCTCACATCAGCCAACTTTGTGTGTGTGTGTGTGTGTGTGTGTGTGTGTGTGTGTGTGTGTGTGTGTGTGTGTAAATATAGCCCCTTTCAGTACTATTGGCATGCCCATATGGGCTATCTCTGTGCAATGGTTATGTATTTTATGGCCCTGTGACTAGCTGATGTCCCTAAATTGCCATCCTCTACATAATCATAACTGAAGTCCTCCACCTGTCTGACCCGGACACAGGATATCTGTAGATGTTTCAACTCCATCACCACACCTTCTAGATTTGTAAGTTTAGAAAACTCAAGTGACACATAGCAAGGGTAGCAGACTTTATCACAAAGTATGAATGCATAATTACGCCAACTGCACCCATTGTCCCTGACAGACTGCTCTACAGATATGCACCTAGGGAGCTATGCACGTATCCTGCCGTACATTGCTAACATCATATTTCTGCTGTGCTGCCATGCCATCTTGTGCCACTGTATTGTCACCATGTGTCCATAGTTTATTCCCTCAGATTCCTGGAACAGAAACATATACAGGTCCGTGACACACCTGTCATTCTGTAACACTAACACCAGTCCTACATCATGTAACAAGGATACACAATGTGTGATGTAGTCATGACACATGCCAGCATACAGCACCTGTTGTGGCCCACAAGAAGTGACATGGCAAAACAATACTGCACTACAAAACTACATGCCAAGTAATACAGACACCCTATGTATCAGACACATATTAGCATTTCCCTGTATTGATAGCATGGATGGCAGGGATGTGGTGCAGGTATCATCACATGCACAGTGTGTGGTTTGGGGGTGCCAGAGGCCTAGGCTGTGCCACAAAGATGACAATATGTGTGTGAGTCTGGAAGGTGTGCGGGTTAGATGGGCCATGGAGAGGTGCCATGTGCATCTGTAGGTGACCTGCATGTGACAGTGGTGTTTTGAGTGTGTGCGTGTACACAGTCAAGCCCAGTACTATCCCTACACGTGTGCATGTTGGATAGCTGTGGACCGTACATGGTAGAGTAGACAGTTCACGGTGTCCAGCCACAAACACAGGAATTGGCTCTGCCATGAGTAGCACTGGCACCACCATGCCCAAGGCCAGATATGGTGCTAGTACCTGACGGTGACTGCTGTCTGCTGGAGCTGTGTCCCCCATGTGACTGCCCAGGACTATGTGCCCAGGACCTGCCACATCATAGTGTGAACAGCACACTTCCCTCTGAAGCGCTGGAGGTACTGTCACTATGGGAGCATGACTGTGCATGGCCAAGTGTACAGTTAGCAGATGGTGTTGCTGACCTATGTTCACCTGTCCAATGCCCAACTCCAACCAGATGTTCCATCACAGACAATGTGTGGTCCATGACAGACACTGTCTCAGCCTGTCTGTCCACTGCATCAGTAAAGTGATCCAGAGTGTCCCCAATGCAGTGGAGGGCAGTCACGGATGTCCAACTGTGCTGCATCCATAACACTAAGCATCCATCTGGTGTTGCATTCAGAACATACCTGTGCCTCCATGACAACCTGAAACATGCACCGACTGACTCGTGATGTGACACCTGCAACAGGTGGTAGACAGACAGCAGTCCTCCTATGAGCACCCCTGTCAACCTGCCTGTGTGGGACCTTGCTAACTCTCTGGCTATGGCCAGTGTCTACACTCACTGATGACATAGTTGTCACACTGTCCTTTTCAATGGCACCACCCTCTGACTGTCCAATATCTGTGGCCTCTGGGACTGGGTATGTGTGGGCATGCTGACTGTGTACAGTGACAATGGGGGCAGAAGAGGGATGTCAACCTATGGGAGAGATTCAGCCCCCAACAACCCCACCTGTTCCTCACTATGGCCATCATCATCAGAGTCCAATGACACACTGACATCAGGTTGTCAGGGGGACAGACTGCAACCCCCCAGTCACCTGTGAAAAGCAAGACAAAAGCAGTACATTACTACCTGCACTTTAATGTATAGTAATTTACACAGACTCATACAAATGAGGATCCACAACTGCATTTCCAGTCTCACATCTTCTCACCTCCACTCCCATGCACAACAGACAACCTCACAACAAGCTACACAGACAAGTCAAGCCCTTTACAACATGCACTTCAGCCACATCCAGTTAAAGTTGCCAGTACAGTCTGCCTGTAAGGTATGTAATATGACACTATACGTAATAGAAATACACATAAAACCCATTACACCTATCTTGAGAATGATATGCCAGTACTAGTGTCACTGCCTCAGGTATGTACCAGCTCCTTTTTGTGTTTGAATAGGCATCTTGGAGTAATTGCCTCATGTATACCAGGCTGTGTAGTCATTCATAACTATAAGTACAAATGTGTCATTGGTCATTCAAATACACACCTGGGATTACTCAGTCTATGAACCGTAATTAACTGTTCCAGAATGGAACATACAAATATACTACTCTGGCTAAATACATTTGTACATAGGGCAATATGGCAGTCCTTAACTTTCTTAGGGTATATATGATCTGTAAAAAACTGTATCACACTTACCAGGTGCAGGACCACAGACTTGGGCAAGACCTGATTGACTTATTAAAAGGTGAGGGAGAGGTATTGTCAGCACTACCAAATGTTCCAACACTACAAGGTAATATGTGCATATATCTACATGTACAGTAGCTACTGTGATACTGCCTGTATTGCAGACATGCTGAGTATGTGTGCACAACTGAGCGTAAACCCCAACACCTCCCAATGCAGCTAGACCCAACACCCATGTACAGGTATGTACAGCCTGCCACAATGACTGAGACAGTATTACAGTGGTGAACACATTATGCTTACCTGGATGCTCCTCTGCTGTAGACACTGTGGCATCCACCTCCACAATGTATAGTGTGATGGATGCCTAAGAGCTGTTGTGTGTTCCTAGGTTTGCTAGGAATTCCTCTGTGGCAGAGAGTGGTTGTTCTGTCGCAGGCCTTCCACTAGTGGTGGCACGATCCCTGGCAACATCAGCTGCCCTTCGCCTTGCAACATTCAGCATGTCTGTGGTATGGTGTTGGACCTGCTCATAGATGATATCTTGTTGGCCAATCTGATTGACATCCCGCACAAGGTCTGTCCACAGTGCTGCCCAGTATTCCGGATTATGTCTCCCCTGGACAACAAGTCCTGATGGTGCTGTCGCAGTCCATCCACTATTACGTCATTCTCTGCATCTGAGAAGAAGGCATGTCTTCTGCGGTACACAATTCCTGAAAGACAACAAAAGGGGAACACATTAAAGGACCAGATATGTGGATATCCACTATGTACAGATCCAGCATACACCCATGGCCTGCACTATCCACTGCTCCCTCACACGTCATACCCCACAGTCTACCAACACACTACATGTTTGGATACCACCAAGATAGTAGCAATACTGGGGTATGTCCCTGTGTGCTGCGACAGATTCTGCTGTATGTTCCTACACCCAGCACTGTAGACTACTGTGGTGTGTCCCCTATGGGCAAACACGCACTAATATATTATGCCAGACAAATAGCAGTGTGCTATTACAACCACTATATAGGGGCAGTTTAACAATACCAGTGTGCCATAATGACAGAAAACAATGCAAACTTGCTGTAGCATATGTTCCCTGCAGGCATCATACCTCTCAACTATACAGATATTTGCAGAATGTCAAGAAGCTTGCCTCAGTTTTGGTCATTTTCACACAAAATTGTGGATTTCTGACAAAAGATTGGCCAATCATTGATGGTTGATGTCAGAAAATAAAGACAGATATCTGTGTTTAAGAAGTCATACCCTGCAGAATACAGTTAAGCTACTGTAATATCTGTTATTCTATTCACTTTCTTACTTTGTACAAGCAATAGTTACAGTGTCCCTAATTTTGGGCCTTTGTCCCTCCACTAATTATGCCTTTGTTCAGATATCTTGCTGTAACTAGCTGACAGCTATGTTAGGGATAGCTCTCAACCAGACAGGGAACAATGTAAACAGGATCATAGACTTTGCCACAGTACACCAGGGACACTTTTAAAATGTTAGAACTATTTATCTGAGACAATGACAGAATGAGAGGAGGTGAATTAGTGTACATTGTCTGATGTTACAAGAGTATACACACTTACTTACTGTCACTATGTTTTATGTTTAATTCACTAGCTTCCCTACAGCAGCCAACCATTGTAGGAGGGAATAAGGGGGACAGAGCTAAGATGTAAGTGGGAATCAGGGACATTTGAGGGGGATGCCTGTAGGTGTAGAACAGCTGAGTATCAATGACATGTCATTACCATAGATCTAAGAGAGGCTTACCACTGTAATCATCATTCCCCATACTTCCCTTCCCCCATCTGCATCCTGTTAAATCAATTACATACCTGGTTGAATGCAGTACTCCTTTGTTGAACTTTGCTTCTGATAATCTTCTGAAAATATGCTCTCTGTGTGAGGTACATCTCATACAGACTTGTTCCCCATAAACAGCTGCTTGCCTTTTTAAGGTACTGTTCATTAACAGGTAATTGCCTCTGCACCAGTCTGTGACTCTGATATAGCAATTGCAGCCAAAACAGTTGAATTGCACTGGCATTAGCCAATGACACGCCACCACAATGCAATATATAAGGCCTTCATGTAGACCTGGGCCCCTTTCTTAGCTGTTACGATGGACAGTACTGAGGTGTGGCAACTACAGCATCACAGAGAGTAGGTGCCATAACTGTCAACTGTAGAGTTTTATACAGTATGTCCACAGTTTTGCCTCATATGTGTGGTCAGTGTCATGACATTGTGGTCATCTGGCAATTCACTGGAAAACATTGTGGGTTGAGGTAAGTAATGGAAGACATACATCTGAGTGTCAGACTTCATACCCCTATGAATATGCATGCTAATGCAATAGATGTCATTTTATAAACTTACTATCAATGTAAGTGCAAACAATAAAACATGTCCCAATCTCTGGACTTTTGTCTCCCCATTAAGTATGGCTGTGTCCGGATCCCTTGTGCTAGGGGGTTGGGAGGTATGGTAGGTGTGTAGCTGCTACCTTTACATACAGGAGTGTGTGCTACAGACAGGGGGAGTGCGAACACTTTGAAGGACAATGAGCTGTACATGTAACTGTGGCAGTTGTGGCAGCCCTGTCATTACAGCAGAGCCAGTGTAAGAGTACCCTTTACAGTCCAGTCGAGACTGATTAAGGTACATCTGTTATGCAATAATGCCAATAGAGTAGTAGGAGACATACACTTATGATATATGGATATGTGCAATGTGTCCCCACCTGCAGGCCTTTAACTTGAAAAACTTGATAGTAGTGCCTTAATTAGATAACCTGTGCAGATAAAGATTGCATGACTCAGTCATGAATTGCTGTCTTCACAATAATGCAATTGCACTGCAACACAAGATGGGATTTGAACCTGGGACTGTGTGTGGCAAAATGTACTGCATGCACGGCATTTAACAAACTGAGCTACTGAGTCACTGCTACAGCAGGTCTATTTTCCAGGTATATGTGCAGATATATAAGCTGTGACACACACTGTCTGCATCCATCAGTATCTGCATGGCTTTCTCCGGCTATATTTATGCACCAGGGTCCAAGTTGAACATGTTCTTTGCCACTGCTGCCTTAGCAGGTGGCTTTCTGCATGTTGCTGATACACAGGCACATTTACCTGCCATCACAGGCCTTACCTGCATCCATTTCATATCTTTGGCTGTCTAGTGGTGTATTATTGCACCAGAGTCCAAGGAACAGTCACATTTTTTACACTAATTTTTAATTCCAGTTTGCGTGGTGCAGCACGCAGCTCTTCTGATACACGCCTAATGACTGCAAGTGGCAATTACTATGTTTTGATGCAAACACCTGTTTTAATTAAGATCTACGTGGTGTGGCAGGTTAAAGTAGTGTGCTGCAAGTGTGATGGGTTTGAGTTCGAAACAAGGCAGACGTGTTTATTTTGTACATGACTTGCAATGTTATAAATGCATATACTCAGAGCTCTATTTAGCTGAGCTAAGCAAAGCTGCACAACATAGCATGGCAAGTAGCTCCACGCTTAAAAATATAAAGAAAAGAAAAAAGGGAAGATAGGAAAGTGGTGAAATGGGGGCAAGCAGGGGGGAAAACATAGTGAAGGGCAGGTAGGGATGTGCAGGAAGGGTTTAGGAAAGAACCATAGCTATCCATTTCTTGTACAGCAACAGCTGTGCACTTTGGCAGATTTTGTAGAAGAATTTGAACTCTCAACCACAGAGAGAGGGGTGAGGACAACCTAACTGCACTGTCAAGCCAACTGGGCCAAATTATTTGTGTCCAGTGGGCATGTGTGCCAAATGGAGAGCCATGTATTGGGCAATATTTTTTTTGGGACAGGTGCCCATTTTATTTTATTAAGGTGAGAGTGGAATGTTGGGGAAGGGACTTGGATATGTGTGGGGAGGGAAGTTGGGTAGGAGAGGATGCATTTGCAGACAGACAAGACAGCAGGCAGGGGCATTGTGTGACACGAGGTGGGTGAACACCTTGGATGGGGAGAGTGTTGCGGAATCCAAGTCACACATGCCTCCAGATGGCAGCAGTGTGACTCACATTCCCACCCATGGAAATGTTAACAATGCTCCTTCACTGCCTTGAGGGTGGCTGTGCTGGAGGCTGGGTGCCAGGGTGAAGCTGCCCCACTAGGTTGGGCAGCATGCCCTCAATCCGTCACAGGCGGCATTCATAGCTCCAATGAATAGTCCTGCACACTATGACTGGCAGTTCAGCCTAGGTAACAATACCCCCACTGCCACAGCTCCCAGAGGGAGGCCAGGCCCAGTCCCGAGGAGGTCACATCAGATGCTACAAGTGGTGCAGGGGCAGTGGAAAGGGGACCACCAGTCTGGGTCCCAAATGTGCTAGGACCCAGTTCCATGGCTGGTCGAGGCAAGGTAGGTGGGAGACAAATAGTCCATTAATAACATTTCCGGTTATTTCTTTGACAACAGTACTACTATCTACTCTACGGGTCTGTATTTTGTTTATGTGTACAATGACTACAAGTCTCCTATAGCTGATGTAGCATGTACATATCTCTCAAGCTATTTGTATGAGACACTATGGGACAAGCAGTAACAACTGCGGGTACACAACTACAGAGAACACTTGCACATCAGGTAGACCTATATAACTACCAAGGTGTTCTGTGGACTGATTTGGTGATACTTTGCAATCTACATAATCATTTCTATGTTAATCCTGTGACAGACTGATTACACACTATTAATTACATAACATGAAATTGTGACACTTGAGAGACATGTATGTTCATAGGTTCATATGTAGGTACTAATCTATCTGCCTGAGGGCATTTATAAGCCTAGCCAGAGTGTCAGCTTTCGCCACCCCATTGATTAATTAACCAAGCCTCTGTCAAGAAGAGCCAATGAAGTTATCCCATGGGGTGTATGTTCTGTTGCCCATCCACTCGTCAAGGTTTCTCTTGAAGAGTGTTAGTGAGGGGCTCTGCCTAATGTAGTTAGGAATTTTGTTCCAAAGCATGGGGAGTCTATGTGACAGGAATCTATCCCTCCAGCATGTTCTATTTATTGTTGTGGCGAGGTTTAGCTCACTAGAGCGAGTGGCTCGCAGTGACTTGGATTTCTTTAGGTGGAGCATGTACATCAATTCTGAGTTGGACATGGCTTTGTAAGTCAGGCAGAGATCACCTCTGAATAAGCGATATGCCACTGAGTACAGCTGGAGTTTTTCCAGTCAGGCTGCATAGGACATATGCTTGAGGCCAGTAATCCTCTTGGTGAGGTACCTTTGTGGTCTTTTCAGCCACTGGAAGTGTCTTGTGAGGTACATCCCAAACAAGGCATTGTACTCTATAATGGGTCTGATGAGTGACAAGTAGAGAGGCACTATAACCTCTTTATTTCTAGAAGCGACCCCCTTTAGTAATTAGATGGGCTGCATAGAAGGATTTCTTAACTACTTTGGCAATATGATTGTCAAAGGAGAGATTACTATCTACCTGGGTTCCCAGATCTCTTATTACCTCTTCTGTGTTAATGGGCTGCCACCTATGTGGTAATTCATGGGTGTTTTGTTTTTCCCAAACGGGATTACTATGCATTTTTTTGGCATTAGTTTGAGACCATGACTTTGACACCAGGTGTCCGTCTCAGTAAGGCCCTTTTGGAGAATGTCCATGTCAGCCGGAGAGTCAATTATGGCTCCCAGTTTGCAGTTATCAGCAAACTTGGTTAGCCATAGTTCTCCTGTGTTTGCCCCAAGACTGAGCCTTGTGGGACACCACTTGTGACTGGTTTAGAGTTGGACCTGGCGCCCACTATTCTTACTGTGTGAGTTCTGTCTGTAAGCCAGTTGGCAGCCCATCTCATGACGTAGGGGTTTATGTTCAGGCTAGTGAGTTTTTCTATAATTCCCGAGTGGGGAATGGTGTCAAAAGTCTTGGAGAGGTCAAGGTAGGCTGTGTGAACTACTTTCCCCTCATCTATGGCCTTGGTGACTGTCTCGAAGAAGTCAACCAGGTTTAGTAGGCATGATCTGCCCTTAACAAAGCCGAACTGGGTCAGGTCAAGTGTTTGGAGGTTCCCAATGTCTTTGTTAATGAGTTCCATGATGATGCGCTCCATAGCCTTGCAGACCAGGCTAGTCAAGCTTATGGGGCAATAGTTACCAGGGTCAGTTGTGGCCCTTCCTTTGTGGAGTGGAATAAACGTTGCTGTGCGACATTCTATGGGTATGTAGCCTGTGGAGAGGCTGAGGTTGAACAGTATGTTTAGGTGGGGGGTTAGTTTGTTCTGTAGTTTGTGCAAGATGCAGCCTGGGACACCATCTGGCCCCATTGACTTTGTGCTTTTGGCTTTTGAAAGGGCTGTTTTCACCTGTGCATCTGTGATTTTTGGGACACTACACTTTTCCGGTATTGTTGTGGGCCCTTTTGAGGGTGAGAGGGGGTGAAGTTTGCACTGAATCTATCTGCCAGGATGTTGGCAATATCAGTGGGTTCATTATATTTTGTGCTATTTTGAACTAGCTCAGAGCATATCTACGAGTTGCCACTTAGATTCTTGACATAGCTAAAGAAGGCTTTGTGGTTATCTTTCGAATACTTGGCTAATTTTCTTTCAAAGTTAGCCTTGGGGGATTTTATGAGGGACCTTAGTTTCTTACTGATACTGATCAGGGATGTCTTCCTTCTTGGGATTTGCTTTTTGGACATTAGCATGGGCTACAGTATGTGTACAGTACAGACACTAAACAGCTGTCATGCCCTGTTGGTAGGCATGGCAATAGAACCCGATAGCAGTGACTGCAGGGGACATTTGCATAGGATGTATTAATTGACTGCAGCAACTTTTAACAGACACTCCAGGCATACAGCCATACCGGGATTACACATTTTATTTCTGATTGAACATTGTTGATGAACACATATTCATGCTAATGATTTTAACAGTCAGTGACATCTAAACACAGAATTATCTACTCATAATATGGGCTACCTCACTCATTTACCTGTAGTTCCTGTGGAGAGACAATTTGTGAACATTACTGTAATATTTACTGGTACATACCACTGGATTCGAACCCTGGACTGTATGTGGCAAAATGAACTGTATACAGAGCATTTAACAAACTAAGCTACTGAGTCATTTCTGATTACTGACTGACTAATATTTCCCTAGAGTTCACCTAGAACCATAATCTGACCTGGTAGTACTACTACAGTGTTATACTAGACTGCAGTGACAGTATAATGCACATGCATGAAATACAAGCATAATCACAGATAGTAGGTTAGCTACATTTCAGCATAATATCTGTGAAGTCAATAATCAATATCAGTTCATGGAGTGGGCTCTACCTCACCCATATACCTTTATTACCCCAGGTCTGTGAATGGCAGAGCATGATGTGACCAATATTGGCCTAGAGATAGCCTTGAGCAGTACTTATATGAGTTAACCAATACAATTTGGAGCCATTAGATTTGATTTTACAGCTAATACAGTGTTATACTTGACTGCAGCTCCATACCTTACAGCCTCAATGCATACAGCTCTACTGTAATGGTTACGACAACACAATCCAGATGCACATCATTTTCCTAGGTAGTATTGGCATTATTTCATGTTTTTATTGCAGTATAGTTGGCATTATTCATTTACTGCAATATAGCCCTAATTCCACATTTATTGCACTACAACCTTTACTGTATATACTTAATTACAGTTGATGTTTTACTTTTGCTCTTATATATTTCACTACAGTTAGCATAATACATCCATACTCACTACACTCACGGTGCAACCTGGCCGAGCGCCCGGCATGCGACTTGACATTGCGAGCCCTCTCAGCTGCAGCTGTTGGGAGAGAAGCACCACATTATTCATACCAGTTTTGCAGACATTCAGACTGCATATTGGTAAAACTGAGGAAAAAAGTACTTACATACTTGTGGGGCATTCCCTGCCTTTGCTTCTTGGACCCAGGTGTTCAATAGTCCCCTCTTCCATCTTTTCAGGTCATCATGGTGGTAATGACACTGCTTACCTGTGCGAGGGAATACCAGTGACACTGGTGAGTTCTCTGGCCAGCTGGTCCCAGGCCTCCGCCTTACACTCAGAGCCTTGTAAACAGCCCTGCAGCGGTCTGTCCACATGGTTTTGTACATGGAGCCCAACCATGACCCAGGACTCCAGAATGCCCCAACGGTGTGCCCGAAAGCATGCACCTTCACCATCACCAGCCATTGCATACTATCAGTGATAGAACTCCAATGGATTATGCTGTATTTGCACCTATTGGGCTTAATATAGCCTGTTTTACCCACCCTTACATGTCACTGGGCAACATTCAAAACAGCACCGCGTCACTTAGCACTGTGCAAACCAGCACAGCTGATCTTAGAAGTGCA
The DNA here is from genome assembly GCF_019279795.1 of Protopterus annectens. NCBI lineage: Eukaryota > Metazoa > Chordata > Ceratodontiformes > Protopteridae > Protopterus > Protopterus annectens. Next base: position 631,391,281 of record NC_056750.1, read on the forward strand.
AAAACTCACAAAACCATAGTCTTAGCAGAGCTTAGCAGCATGCAAACCAGCCAAGCAGCACACAAACACTGGCAGCCATTACCACATTTATGCGATGTTTAGCAGGTCTAAACACAGTTGAGCATAGTGCAGCTGGGCCATCTTTTATAAAAAAATGCACAATATGTATCTCAAAATTAAATACATATTTTCCCGTCTCTGTATTCAAACCCTGGACTAACTGCACATGAAGCTGTAACTCTACCCATTTAGCTATGAGGATATTAAGAAATCTGGGATACCTTCACATATACCACTGAGCTACCTATAAGCAGTGTTGAGCAGTGCACTGCGCAAAAATGCTTAGACACACTTAAACACACCTTTAAGTAAATAATTACATCTGGTTTCTATTTTTAGATGTCTGGCAGGTGTCGGCTATCTTACATTTGAGCGCAGCTTGACATTGCTGCATTCCATGCCATGCAAACATGCTTTTTTTTTAAATCATAGAAATAACACAAAGGAAAACAAAATTAAAATAAAAATAAAACAAAGGACATTGCAGGGAGTCTCATACTCCTCTGCAGCCACAGTTAGCACTACACCTCTCCCCTACAGTGATTCAATAATCATGTTCCTTGACTCTCCCTTTGCAATGTACATCATTAATATGCATGGCATGCTGCCAAGGAGGAACCGTGACCACGAACGCAGATACATTCCATGTAGGCTCTACACTGTGCCTAATAGGATTTTATTTATTCCTGGGGATTGTCCATAAAAGAGCCTGCAGGATATATGTGTTTGCACTACTATGGCATTATTGGCATCTTCCAAAGATGCTATTTTGCTTCCTACCATATGACATCTCATTCATTTGCAATTAAGTTATTTGATTTGTTTGTCTATGCCAGACTATCACACAGAACTTCTAAATAGAGATCTCACTTTAACTTTGTAAGGAGACTGTCTTATACAGTTTCTAGTAAACTGCACTCTTTTGAAGGAATGATAGACAAACTATTGTATCCTGGCATACAGAGAGCTGGATAAAGTTTAATAGCAATGACTTTATTTGACCACTGACTAACAAGTCAGCTGACTTGCCAACTGCATTTTCTCATCCACCCTACTCACTGTAGATCCACTTTCCAGTCCCCCATCGTTCTGACATCAGTGAACAGCACGGGGTATAATGCACAACATCCGATCTATCACCACCTTTATTAGTCAGGAGCAGCTGTGTACCTGACTGTTGTGTAACCACTCCTCTGTTAATGCAGTTTGGTTATATTACATTTGCTTGATGGCAAGAGAAGTCTATAAGACTAGACAGCCCTTTTAAGTGCACGTAACACTAATTCTCATATTAACATGTTAGCCCTGGCACCTTTTTTCAGGGTGGTACTGCATATATGAAAAAGACATTTGCAGACTTGAGAAGTGGTTGGTAGTACATGTGTTGATAACGTGTAATACTTTACAACCCTTGTAATCCACAGCTAAACCAGCTCAGAGGACATCACTGAGCAGCTATCAACACTTCTTAGGTCCTTGGTTGTCTGTAATCTGCTGGGGAAAGGACCAAAAATATTAGTATGCATTACAAATATTCACACCTGCTACAATGCCTGTGAGACAGTGAGGACAGTATTAATTTACAGCTGACAATAGTAGCCTATTTAATGCTGTGTTGTTCTTGGGGCACATTAGCATACTCTGTGTAGGTAATTACCATGTAGATAACTGTGCAACTAGTTTCTTTCAGATTCTTTTACACACAGGGTGGCAGGACTCTGAATTTAAGCTGTACTGAGAATGCACTGTGAATGCTTTTCCAAACTTTTGTTGCATTGTAGTAGAGTTGCTTTGCTAAACCCATCCATCCACAACCTTTTTTTCTCATTTTTACACATGGAGTCAGTGTATCACTTCAACAATGACAATCATCTAGAACCAAAATTCACACAGCTGGGTGGCTAGCTCTGCTGCGGTTATTCTTCCATACCACACAAATCACACATGAACTCACACCTATGGCCAATTTAGTGTGTCCAATCCACCCACTGCACATCTTTGGAATGTGGGAGGAAACCAGAGCACACAAAGGAAACCCATGCAAACACTGCACAGAAGACACTCCAGCCAAGAATCAAACCAGAGAACCTCTTACTGTGAGGCTACAGTGCTATCTGCTGCTCCACTGTGCTTTGCTAGATGACCCCAAGTAAATTAATGCACAAGTTTAGTGCATTATGCATCATGTATTTCAACAGATTGGTCAAACATATAGGCATAGGGCAATCAAGTTCTACAGTTAAGATGGAGGGTTGAGTGGGGCAGTAATTCAGTTATACATAAAGTACAACATGATGATAAACAAGGAAGTACAACAATGAGATGATCTTTGTGACAGAAATATTATAAAAAAATCCATTTCAGTGATATTCTAGAGCTGCATACTCAGCTGGTAGCAAATGGGAAGCAACGTGGTCAGGGGTCTAAGTATGTGCTTAAGTGGGATATTGAAATGCTTGGAGAATGCTTTGGGCAATATCTCACTGAAGTCATATGCATGTGTTCCTGTTGTTTATCAGCAGTCACTTAAAAAAAGCCTAATGAGCAATGAAAAAGTAGGCATGGTCCATTTTTAAAAACAAAAAAATCAAAACATTACAAGACAGTTTTGCAACTTACTTCTACCACTGCCACCTAAAACCTTTTATGGGTCTGTATCACCACATCAAATGGTGATAAGTTTGAACGCCCTTTGTTCGAACCTAAAAGTCCGAAAACTCTAAAAAGCGAACTCATGGAACAGAGATTTTTTCCCAGGGAAAAAAAATTGCTGTTCCGTGAAAAAAAAAAATCACAACTTTAAAACAAACGAAAGTGGGGGGCTTCGCCCCCACACCTCCTCTACTTAAATATACCAACTCTGAGATTGCACTACAGTGTAGGAAATAGCAAAGCCCCGAAGATGGCCCACTGATTTCTTTCCCTGGGAAAAAAAAATTGATGTTCCGTAACTTCGTGGTTTAGGGCTTTCGGACTTTTCAGTTCGAACAAAGGTCATTTGAACTTATCACCATTCGTTGGGGTGATATAGACCCACCTTTTATTTATAGGCCAGAAAAATGAATGATGGACATGTGAGTTGTCAGCATGTTGGGCAGATGGGAAAGTATGGTCAGCAATCAGGCAGACATTTGCTGGCGAGTGGTGAGCCAAAGTAATTTCCATTTTCTACTACTCCTTGTCCATCCTTTTACCACACTTTCCTACAGCTTAAAGAGCTGTAGATTATGAATCTCTGAATAGTTATATTTATGATGGGCATTTGTGACACTAAGGATGTTTCTTACATTTCTAATGGATCACTGATATTGAATTCCTTTGTATTTTCATATAGCAACCTGAACAGTGTATTGGCTTTACAATGTTGGTTTGTTTCTTTATACACAATATCACATGACTATGTTTTCAGAAAAAAGAAACACTGTAAGGCTGTCTGAGGTAATTTCTAAACATCCTTTTCTAGGACTGAAATTCAAAACTAATGGTTAGTGACCTTTCACCAGTATAAAATCTTATTCTGTACAAGTACTAGTGAAAATTATATACTCTCCATATCTGTTGAAGGAGTTTCAATAAGTCTGCCCATGAATTCAGCATTATTAAAGAACATGATCCAAGGAACTTTTGCAATAACATATTATTTATTCCATAAGGTGAAACCCCTTCATCAAATGTAGAAGTATAGATACCAAATCATATCTCATGTAATTGTTTCCTTTATCAAGCTGAAGGCTCCTTTGAAACAGCCCCACCACTACCATATTAGCCTGTTCTATAACACTTAGTGTGTAGTACAGCAAACAGATTAGGCAAGAATAATTATGAAAGCAATACATCAGTCCACTATAGGACAACAGCTGTGATACATGCTTAATCTAGGTGGTTTTAGTACTATCCACAATTTAATTGGTGGTTTATTTTGCCTGTCCCAGTCAGTAATATGAGCATAGTATGATGCTTCATCTTTAAAGAATTCACACCATCTCAATTAACTCTGAGACCATACTTCCATATCTTGTCTCTTGAATTGTTTGTCATTGTGATCTGTCATCAATATATAAACCAGGTAGTATTACATTTTTTGTTTCACTGCCTTCTGCCACATGTTTAGTACATCCTCCATTCCAAGCACCATTTTGTAGCATTTGACCATCCCTTTGTCTATATTTATAATCAAAACTTGAAGGTTCAACCAAGTTCTTTTGTTTTGCCTTTCAGTCTATTCTAGTCATCAAACCACCCTGTTCCCCCATGCTTTCCGTTCAGGGAGAGAGCTGACCACCAGGAGAGGGATGTCATCAATGGTGGTTTCAGGGGTTTTCTTCTGCTAGAATCCCTAAACCTGTGCATGCCTGTGCTTGCAACTCTGGAATCATGGTACCTTTTATGCATGCTTTCCCTGCTTGCAGTGCATACTGATACTTGGTAAGCATGAGCAGCTCAGATTTCTATACTCATGCAACTGCAGCTCTTCCCCTCATGTTGGGGAACTGATGACTACGAGCTTCTTGACTGCATGTGCCCCTAATTAAACACACCTCATCAGGGACATAGTCAAAGCATTACCTCGATATACCACAGAGCAGGAAGACTTCATCCTGTTTCAGTTGATGGCATGCTTATGCCAAATCAGTTTTTGCAAAATGCCATCCTCACACATGCTGGTTATGTAGTATGCAGAATGTAATCCACAATGACCTTTTCTCTCTCCAAAGATTTGGACTTTTTCTGTCTCTTCTTTATTCAGCAAACAGACAATAAGATGCTGCTTACTTACCTTTTCAACTTTATCAATGTACTTTCCAGTCTTTGAAACTCTTTATTTCAATGAACAAGATATCATACTGGTTTTATTAAATTTGAAGGTGGCAGTTATCTTCCATCTCAGCTTCACTGCAGTGTTTTTCAATATGCCAATTGCATTTGCAAATAATGTTCTTGAATATGCTTAAAGTTGTTGTTGTGTCTTTCGGCTTTTTCCAGTTAGGGGTCGCCACAGTGGAACTCCGGTCTGCTAATGACTGCCAGTAGATTTTTACATGCCGAGTTGCCGGCCCTGACACACAACCTTCAATGAAGGTACACCCATTCACACGTCTCCACACAGAAGACGCTCTAGCTGAGAATCGAACAGGACAACGTCTTACTGTGAAGCGGCAAGGCTACCGCAGCACCACCACCGCAGTTTGAATCTGCTTAAAGTATTGACAGTTTTTCAACAGTGGCAGCATTCTGATCTTTTCAACATGTTCTTTGTGTTATCTTTATAAAACACCAGTTTAATATAACCTTCCTGATCCAGACCCTTCCAGCTAAATCTACCTAGTATAAATTGGGCACTTATATTATGCCTTTCTGCAAGCAGTTTTATTATTATACAATGTCTTCTGCATAAGTCTATAACTGTTTTTGTATATTGCAAACAATTTTTGTAATCTTATACTAAAATGTTGATAAGAGCCACAAACTCAATTTTAGCTTTACTCAATCACCCTTGGGATAATTTGAGTAATATTTGAATGTATATTAGTCACATTCCATAATCCCAAGCAAAATAAAAACACAGTTTGCACTCCCAGTAATGAAGTCTGTGCTGTCAAAAACAAGATTATGTTCAACAGATGTCATTTTCTGCAACTCTTCTCTTCTAATAACAATGTCATTTTGTATAGTGCTCTTATAATTTGTTTTTTTCCATTTCCTCTTCCACACATTACTGAATTATGACTTTCTTTGTGGCATATTCTATATTCTTTTGTAATCCTTCTATTTAAACCAACAGCTGTATAGCTAAGTAGACATTTTCTCAAATATGAAAGGAAAGAGTCAAACTGCATTTTATTCAATAAGCATTAAGTTAAATTTTGCTGCTGCTCACAAATATCTATGACAGGTATTTCCATGGACTCTGCTATGTTCTTAGCTTTTCCTAAAGTTAGTTTATTTTCAGAAAGTAATTTGTTTTATGCAGCTTATCAATACATTCCACAGTCCAGCCTGTTCCTTAGTTAAGGTGTTAATACACTCTACAATTGGCGTTTGGTGCCTCAGTGAGTAAGGTATGTGCCTCACAACTCCACTTTTCAGTCATATCCTCTGGTTATTGTATGTGTGGTGTTTTGCTTGTTCTTCCTGTGTCTGCTCTATGTTTTTCCCATCTTCAAACAGATATACTAGCAGACTGTCTACTCCAAACTGTATATATTGTAGTTACCCCTGCCCTTGTAGACTGCAGTGTGGCTAAAAAAGGTCTGAGAGAAGATCTATTACCCAGTTTAACTAAAATTAAATGTATATAATTTAGCTATCTATTCTAAAATGCTTTTATATATTCATAGTTTTCTTTTAAGAAACCTGAATATCTCTGCAGTTATATGAGGCTTTGGATTTATATTATTTTGCAAGTAGGTTACATTTTTTTTAAAGATTTCTGAAACAGTTTAAGTGTTCCCACAGAGATGCATAGTTGTCCACAACACTTGCTCTCACATTTTTATCATCTGTAATATTACAAACTGTATGATATAGTCTTTATGTTTCAGAAATATTTTACCTAGTCCACTTCTGCAAGGTTAGACAAATGCCTCACATAGCCAGCCATCTTGTTACTTGGATGTTTATGCTTTCTATCCAGATTATTATCATTTGGCATACCCTGATTAAGATGCATACAACTCTAATACAGATATATTTTGAAACTTCTTAAAACCATAAATCACACCTCTTTCAAACCAACAATTCAGATAAAATATTACTACAAAAATGTTAGCAATTACTATATGGACTGATAACTTAAGTATATAAAATGTACGATTTTGTATAAGCTTCATCAGGTAAACTAAAGTATGCATTATGATTTTTATAATATACCTGTTGTGATTTATCATTCATTCAATCAATCATAATAGCATTACAATTAGTGTGGAATCTGCCTTACACCGAAGTTTTAAAAGGCAAACTCATTCAACCCTTGCCTATGCAGGCCAACATCCAGGCTGAATTGCTTACAACACTCACAAAGTTTAAAAGTTTTATTATTCTCATCCCAAAGCACACTACACATTCTTCATGTTTCGTTATGAAAACACTATCATTTTTCATTCTGTTTACTGCATGAAAACAAGAGTGTTTCACTTCTAACATTATATGTTAATCGTCTTGCATTTCCATTACACATTTAATTAGAAGTTATGTACCTACCATAACGTTCCATGTTAGTTGTCTTCTCTCGCCTTCTTTCTTGCTGGATGGGTTCGGAGCCGATCCTCGGCTCCGACTCGGCACTTGCTTTAGCTTGAGAACTCCTTTTACCAGCTCGAGGCAACCCTATATCCCATGATGCAAGGCAGAACTACCTCAGATCTCGTTTGGTAGCTAACCTACCCTGCTAAGGACTAACCTAACATATTTAGGAAACCCAAGTTCATAATAAAGAGTCCTCTAATGAAAGCTCAGGAGGAAAGAACCTGATAGGAACTCTTCAAGATCTGTCCAGGCCAGGGGGAAGGAGGGAGGGACGCAAGAAAGAAGGCGAGAGAAGACAACTAACATGGAACGTTATGGTAGGTACATAACTTCTAAATGTTAAGTTGTCAATCTCGCCTTCATTCTTGCTGGATGGGACTGCGTCCCTAGCATCTGTATCCCGGGTGGCTCAATGGAACAGACTCTTGAGAACTGTGGAACCAAAATTGGCCCTGTCTCTGGAGGCCAAGTCTAACTTGTAATGAGAGACAAAGGTATGAGGAGTGGCCCAAGTAGCTGCTGCACAAATGGTATCAATGGGTAGTCTATCCTGAAAGGCTGCAGAAGTGGATAGACTCCTGGTTGAGTGAGCTTTCGGTTTAGAAGATAGTTGCTTGCCTCTGAGAGAGTACACATAGGAAATGGTGGAAGACAACCATCTGGATAAGGTCACTTTAGACACTGGGAGACCTATCCTGTTTTCTGCATAGGAGATAAATAATTGGTCCGATTTCCTGAATTGTTTCGTTCTATGCAAATAGTACCTGAGCTGACGATGGACATCCAAAAAATGAAGCTTTTGTTCAGCTCTGTCAGAATAGTTTGGGAAAAAGACTGGTAGATCTATGGATTGATTAATATTGGTTTGAGACACAACTTTGGGGAGAAAGGACGGGTTCGTTCTTAAGGATACCCTGTCCTTATGAAAAACCAAGTAAGGGGAACGGATGCAGAGAGCTTGAATCTCGGAAACCCTTCTTGCTGAAGTTACAGCCAGTAAAAATATAGTTTTCCAGGTCAATAATTTCAAAGAACATGAAGCAGACGGTTCAAAGGGAGGTAACATCAAGGATGCCAACATTAAATTTAGATCCCATTGCGGAGGAGGATGCTTTATCGGCGGCTTTAGGAGAAAAACTCCTCTCAGAAAGGCCTTGCATAATCTATGAGACATAATGTTATTATCATGCAAGCCAACATGATACTTGGAAATAGCAGCCAGTTGAACTTTAACTGTAGATGAAGAAGATCCTGACTGAAAAATGTCAGCCAGGAAATCTAAAACAGAATGCACAGGAGCAGTAAAGGGATCAATATTTCTGGAATTTGCCCAAATAGAAAAATGTCGCCACTTGCTAGCATAAACAGTTCTGGTGGACGACTTTAAAGAAGACACTAAGATGTCTCTGACTGAATCAGAGATCATCGGAAGCCTGGCTAGGGAAGGAAGTGGAGCAACCAAGCAGTGAGGTTGAGAGAATGAATGGCCCAGTGCTGTTGACCCGACTGGTGGATCAAGAGATCCGGAACTGGGTCCAGATGCCAGGGCTGCACCAGGAGGTGACGATGCAGAGACGGAAACCAAATTTGTCGAGGCCAGTAAGGGGCAATGAGAATCAACTTGGCCCTCAAAACGGTGGCTTTCTGAATGACTTGTGGAATCAAGGGAAAGGGAGGAAAAGCGTACAGAAGTCCCCGGGGCCAATCCTGGGTTAGAGAGTCTCTCAGGGGTTGGCCTGGTAGGAGAAAGAGGGTGAAAAAATCGGGGCACTTGTTGTTTTGAGGTGTAGCAAAAAGATCGCAACAAGGTGTGCCCCACTTCAGAAAAATCTGATCCACTACCGATTGATTGAGAGACCACTCGTGAGGCATCAGAATGGATCTGCTCAGCCTGTCCGCCAAGAGGTTAGACCTGCCGGGGATGTGCGTTGCTATCAGAAACCGATGAGAGGAGATTGCCCATTGCCAAAGTCTGAGAGCTTCTCGACACAACGGATAGGACCTGGTCCCGCCCTGCTTGTTGATGTACCAGACCACGGACATGTTGTCCGTTTGTACTGCAATAGTCCCCGTGGGAAGAAAGTCGTTGAGGGCTTGCAACGTTAAAAGCACCGCTCTCATCTCCAGGACATTGATGTGCAGATGGTATTCTATGGGTTGCCACGTCCCGTGGACCATCCTGCCCTGATAATGCCCCCCCCCGCCCGATCAGAGAGGCATCCGTAGTAACTGTGGCAACTGGAGGAGGGGGAACAAAGGGTCGGCCCTGATGAAGAAGAGGGGAAGATATCCACCAGTTCAGATGAGTTCTGCACGATTGTGTGACTAAGATTTTGTGCCTCATCGGAAGACTGTGGTACGACCACTGAGTGAATAACATCCACTGCAGAAGACGCATGTGGAAGCAAGCGAGTGGTAGAAGAACAATGGCCGCAGCCATAAGACCTAGAACCTTTAGTATCAATCTGGCTTTGACCTTGCTGCTCTGCAATAGAATCCGAACGAATTTTTGGATGTCCAGAATTCTTTGATCTGTTAGTCTGGCTAACATTTTGACGGTGTTTAATTCTGCGCCTATAAAGGTGATAGATTGGCAAGGCCGCAGAGAAGATTTTTCGAAATTTACTGAAATTCCCAAACTCCTGCAAAGCTGCAGAGTGTAGTCTCTGGTCTGAAGAAGCTGACACCTGGTGGTGGCGGAGAGGAGCCAGTCGTCCAAATAAGGAAACACCTGGAATCCTTGACGTCTCAGATGAGCTGTGACCACTGCCATGCATTTGGTAAACACTCTGGGGGCTGAAGTGAGGCCAAAGGGCAGGGCTCTGAATTGGTAATGACTGGTCCCTAGCCGAAAGCGGAGAAACCTTCTGGAGCGCCTGTGAATCTTTATGTGGTAGTACGCGTCCTGAAGGTCTATAGAGCACATCCAGTTGTCCTTGCCCAGAAAGGGCAGAATGGACTGAAGCGTGACCATCCGGAATCTTGCCTTCTTGACAAATCTGTTTAGACTGCTCAGGTCTAATATTGGTCTCCAATCTCCCGTCCTTTTGGGGACCAAAAAGAATCTAGAGTAGACGCTGGATCCTACTTGGTCTGCCGGAACAGTCTGGACGGCTCTTTTTCCTAGGAGCTTTGAAACCTCCTGTTCTGCCAAATCCCTTTGACCGGGTGAGATGTCTGGAAGGGATTGTTGAGGTACGGGATACCTTTCGTAGGGGATTTTGTAACCCTCGGATATGATCGACTGTACCCACATATCTTGTGAGAGGGAATGCCAGGCTACTGGGTACAGCGAAATCCTTCCCCCGACTGCCTCCAAGGGTGGACAGTCGGGCAACACCTCAGGGGTGCTGAAAGGGCTTCTCAGGAAGAGACTCCCTGTTGCCCTGGTTCTGAGGACCCCCCCCTGCCTATAGGGCGGCGTCTATTATTGTTACCCCCTCTGCCTCTAGGGGTAAACTGACCACGTGTGTCCGGTGTAGCTCCTTGGGCTTTATGGAACCACATCTCCCCCCCCTTCTGACCCTTGGGATATGGTCTAGAAGGGGTGGAAAAATGGACTCCAACGGCAGAAAGAGTTTTACCATCCTGCTCACACCTGGTCAAGGTATCCTTCACCTGAGGTCCGAACAAAGCCAAACCATCAAAGGGGGTATTGGTGAAGGACGCCTTAAAGGGGTCCGCAAAATTACAAAGCCGCATCCAGGCTTGATGTCTAAGAGCCACTCCTGTGCCTGCGGCCCTGCTCGCTCCATCGGCCGCATAGGATATGAGCCGCATGGAGGAGTTGGATAAGGAATTCAGGATTGCTAGCTGTGAGGCAATCTTTTCTTGAGCCCCAGCAGCAGAAGGATCCTGGACCACTTCACCTAGTTCCTTGAGAATATCTCTTTGAAGCCTGGTGAAGTGACAAAGGTAGTTCAGCGAACGCATAGCAAAGGTCGCTGAAGAAAACATCCGCTTTCCATCCCTGTCCATGGTCCTAGAATCCTTGTTAGGAGGATGGACAGGTACTGAAGGATCCGCAAGTTCCTTCTTAGTGGCGGCCGCCACCACCATAGCATCCACAGAAACGCCCTTGGAAAGAAACTGTTTGTCCGTAGGGGCTGTAATAAACTTGGATGGCCTCCTGGGGACAGGTTCCACAGAATCTGGAGCTGCCCACGCCTTTCGAGCCACTACCTGCATAAGTGGGTCGAAAGGCGGAGACACCCAGGAGGTGGAGGGTCGGGATCCAAAAGCCTCCAGGTATACCGACTCATCCTCGGAGGGATCAATGGATGGCCAATTCCCCCTGTTTGAGGAGCTCAAGGATGTCTGAAAAGGAGACATCCTCAGAGGGGGATCGTGGGGAACCCTCCGACTCATCCAAGTCGGTATCAGATGTAGTAGACTCAGGGGAGTCTGTGTGTTTCCTCTTACACGTCCTCTTCCGAGGGGGTTCACCTGCAGGATCAGCTGAAACTTCGGAAGAGGAGGAAATTCCCAATGGGGAAACCTGGGGCGATGGATCCCTGGGCCTGAGAGCAAGAGGCTGGCAAGAGGTGTCTACAGGCACCGAAGAGGGAGGAGCTAGAGGGATGGACCGTTGACCTGGCTCAGGAGCCAGGACACTCCTCATCACCTCAAAGGCTCCCCTCCCCAGGAGACCGGAATATCCCCGTTCCGAGGAAATAGGAATTCCCGGCTCCACTGAGAGGGAAGGCTCCGAGGCCGATGTCGGTGCCGAGCTTACCAAAGCCGAAGCCCCGAGAGGCTTAGAAGGTTTACTGGACCCTGTTTTAGAGGGAGAACCTTCTGGCTTAAGCAAGCCACGGAGGATCAATTTATTCCTCCTTTCCTGCAGGACTCTCTGGCTAAAAGAGTGACACAAAGCACAGGAGTCCTGCAGGTGCAAAGACCCCAGGCAGTAAACACAAGAAGTGTGACCGTCTGTCAGAGACATTTTCTGACAGCACGAGTCACACTTCTTGAAGCCTGAGACCTTGCCTTCCTTAGATATAGTCCTAGAGGAAGAAAGTCACACACACCCCAACAATCACACAATTAATCCCCAAACACACAGACACACAGGTAGGGATTAAGCAGGGGGGTCTAGGCCTAACTGAAAACTCTTTTAGAATTATAAAAGAATTTAAAAGTTTTTAACTATAAGGGGAAAAGGGTGGGCTGTAGAAACACTACACACTATAAAAAGGGGAATAAGGGAGAAATAAATCCCTGACTAAGCTTTCTGAAAATATCAACTTACCTCAGCTGGCAAAAAGGAGACCTCTTTCGCTAAGCGGCAAACGAGATCTGAGGTAGTTCCGCCTTGCATCATGGGATATAGGGTTGCCTCGAGCTGGTAAAAGGAGTTCTCAAGCTAAAGCAAGTGCCGAGTCGGAGCCGAGGATCGGCTCCGAACCCATCCAGCAAGAATGAAGGCGAGATTGACAACTTAACATCCTTTTTTTAATAAATTCAGTATTTACTTTCTCAAAGAATACAAGAATATAAAGACAATCTCTATCAATAATAAATTCACTGATTTCCTGCATCTGTTATATCCACTTTACTATTCTTCATCTTTAAATGTTATTACTTTCTTTCATTACATTTAGCATTTTTAAATTTACTGTTAAGCAAAAAACAGTCTTTACTAATTTCATGAGATTCATTGAATTATAATTAATCAGTTGTTTCAGCACACACCCATCTGTGCACTTTTTCCAATTTGCATGAGCATAGTTTATGTTAAGTTTTCACAAAGAAGCAGTCATTGCAACATTTGTAACCTTTGATACCTGCTTTATCAAGGAGGAATCAAAGCCTATCCAGGCAAGCAGTGAACATAAGGCTTAGAAGCAGCCCTGAATGGGACATCTCTCCATCATGGGATACACATACTTACATACAGACACAACCCACACTTGTGGACAGTTTGGAAATGTACCAATGTGCTTGTTATCAAGTCTTTTTTATACTGAGGAAACAGGAGAACGCAGCAAAAATCTACTTGGACACTGATGGGTTTGCAGACTTCACAGAGAAGACCCCTCCCCCAACCAGAAAACCAAGTACTGTTGTGAGCAATGCCAACCAATGCACACTGTGCCATTTGCCACTGAAACATTTCTCCTGCAGTCACCAAAACCACTTTAGTTAGCAAAGGATTTTTTTAATCCCTGCTGGTTATCATCAGCCCTACTGCAATCAATCTGCCAATCTATTCCTCTCCATAGGTGAGAGCTGAGACTGTCATCCCAACAACCATTAGGGTTTATTAGGGTTTTCCTGTTATGGCAACAACTCTTCAGATGTGAAGGCTTGCTGTGCATTCCTCTGTGAGTGTGCACATTCATAGGCAAGCCGTATGAAGGCTGACAGATTGCCACAGCTTGGTACAGCAAAGCATGCATTGGCTCAAACAGTGCGTGCTGTATCCTCACTGTCCAGTACCACTGGTATTACAGTGGGCTGGAGTGCCTCTCTCCTCCTGCAATGGGAAAGATGGCTTTGGCCACTTACTCCCACCCACCCATTTTGACTCCTCCAGCACCTGGGTCATTTGTTGATCTTAGGCCATCTAGGTCACAGTCAGGGCTTCATCCTCCAGTGCCTTGATCGAACAAACTCAAGAGTTCATGTCTCCTGCTGCACTCATTTATTTTACTTTGTTTCAAGAATTGCTGGTTTCTATTAAAAGGTGGCTTCTGGATACACAGGTGGCCTTATTTTCCCTTTGTCAAGTATTTGCACCAGAAGACATAATGTATGTTTAATCAAAAATAGTACAGAGAGTTGGAAACTCTGCTGAATGTGTCTTGCTTTACTTGTTGCTTGATTACAAAGGTGCATTCATGCAAATGAGTACACACAATGTACTTACATTTTGTGCACAAACATAATATAGGTCATCAGCACAAAGGTAAGACGATGCAGAAAAATATACATGGGATAATCACAAACAGTATACAGAGAAAATTAAAGAATATGGTAGCTAGACTGGTCATTTGCTGGAATACTAGTAAATAAGACTATAAGGTGCCTGGAGGAAGACTATTGCAGAAAGGTTGAGTAAACTGCATAGGAGTTTGTTAGTGCCATTCTAAGGCTACAAGGAAACTTACTTTTCCACATGGTTTTATTACTTTGCTAGACAGTTGAATTAAAGGTGGGATAGTGCATGTAGGCTCAGCTGAGAGTACAAAGAAAGAGATATAATGGTTTTGGATGAGAATTTTTCCATACCGTACCATGTGATGTCATGCTGGTGGTGTGTTTTAGCTTATGAGGATTTCAGTAGGGTTGTTATATGGCAAGGCTTAGATTTTGTTACAACATACAAATATCTGCATTGAAAGAGTACAATATACGTATGCTTAGTCACATTACCTACTGAAAAAAATTAAACTACTCCCAATTCAAGACTTTTCCAGACTTTTGAATTCTCTGGATACAAAGGTTCTTTTTTAATGTTTGGTTTCGGTTTGGCTAGGTTTTGATGCAAGAGCTACTGGGCATAAAAAAGGTGGGTATATACTCTGCCTACTCTGCTGGTTAAGTCAAACCATACTACTTAGGCTTACACAATCATGAGTGATACAGAGTGCTGGTGACAAATCTTGCGACTTTGTATTGAGATACAATTAGTTTGTTTATGTCATATTAAATCATATTAATTAGTAGTTGATTGCTATGTAGTAGCTAGGCTAGTTTGAGCAATGTTTTATCCCAGTTTCAGAAGTCAAGTGCCTTTTAGGCTGTAAAGCATCTAATATAATTAATTGGTGTCTTATGTTGTTGTTTTGATGTGAACATGAAGTGATGTCTAGTTGTGGTCAGTATCAACAATAAACATCACACTATGACAAAAGCATTACAAATATTTTTAGTTCTCTGAAGTCAGTCAACCCAGACAAAGCAACGTACTATAGCAATATGCAAAAGATCAGCTGTGATTTATTCAGCAGTTTGGTGGTCACCTATATTCACAGTATGCTTATATTTTCTTAAGCTGCCTCACTCAGCTGGGAGATGTGCTTTTGTTCAGTCATTTGGAAAACAAACTAAATTCCTCTGTTCAAATAATGTTTTTAAGTGTAAGTACTATCTGCAATATTTAAATTCAATTTTGGGCAGAGTGTTTTGGCTGATTCTGTGTAATCCTAATACTATATATGCAAGCCCTGTTGCAACTGCACCCTTTACCTTGTCAAGAACGTACTCTGAGTAGATTATTCTACTCTAATACCTAACTTGCAATGCAGTATAACTTACACCAAGAGAAAGTCTTAGTACTCCATCCTAGCTTTTTTGCCTTCCTTTCCAAAATGATCAAATTACGTTTTGCATTGCCCCATGATCTCTGCAGATTTCTATACCAGTTTTATTGATAGTATCCCTTACCTCTTTATTGCCACTTGCAGGTTTCAGTCATACATTCTGTTCACATCACTGATTTTTCTCATTCTGCCTATGAAACCTGGAAAATAACAGGTAGCTTTTGTTATATTATACCAGTGTATTAGATCATCCTTTTTGTGGCTGGAAATTTCCTCTCCATTAATCAGAATTTAGCATTTTTTCTTCTATAAACTTCTTCTAGTCTCATTAACCCAACAGGGACCACACTTACCTTTAGCACATAAGGTAGTGGGTTTTATTCTTACACCAGGTAGTTGGATTCATTTTATAATACTGAGTTTGACATACTTTGGATGAGACATTAAACCTCGACTTCTTCTGCCTAAGCTGACTGTAGCTCAGGCGGATGTAAAAGATCCCATGGCACTTTTCAAAAACAGAAGTGAAGTTCCCCTTTGTCAATGCCAAATTTACCCTAGTCAATATGAATACCACCTCAGGTCTCCCCTTAAAAGAGGCCCCTGGCCTAATGGACTAACCTGATGAACAAAGCATAAAGATAGATAGAAAATAGATAGACAGACAGACAGACAGACATAGATAGATCAAGGTCTCAAAAAAATTATTCGAGCAATAGCTTTTTACTGTCAATTGCCCTATTATTGTTCCTTCTTTGAGTAGATATGTACATATATATTATTTGTGCTTTTGTATTATGTTGTTTTCAAATAATCTTTCCTTGTTTTTGTTTGTTTCATGTATAATAACCTGCTTGGATACGTATGCCACCCTCTTACTGTGTATGCAATCTGGGCTTAGCCTGAAGTTGGTCATTTGCAATAAGTGCTGCACCCCCTGTAAGCAAATACAACAAACAAACAAGCAAACAAATAAAGACTCATACTCAGGATGTCACCATGCCCATATATAAGCATACCATTATGTGTTATCTGCTGCATATATAGATGTGCCCGCCCGGGGTCCAGCAGGTTACCCACGTGGCAGCAGTGAGCCTCTTCCAGCATATTAAGGAATACAGAGTATTTGATACTACTTTGTAAGAAAAATGAATATGTACTTTTCCTGACTACAACAACCTCCAAACGGCTACAGATGGAAGTACAACAGTAAGAAGTGAGAGCAATTCTGACCTAAAAAGCAGGGTCCTCTCATTGACCAACTTAAATTTTAAAAATGTGCACATAGTTTTGAATGTCAAGGGGACCACCACTGATAGGTCCTTGGCTGCACTGAATTCCAAGCAGTAACTACCAATATGAAACTAGATGATGGAGCACACAAAATTACCTAGGTCCTGGAGAAATGACTAACCAAATATGTCCCAACCTCCTGCATTGTGTGTGGTTAAGATGTACATGGAGAATCAAGTGACCGTAGATCAAATGTCTGCAATAGGACATTCTTAAAACAAACCCTGGCCTTAGCCAGTTCTCTATTGAAATAAGCTTTGAGTACAGAATTTGCCAGCAAAGGAGTTTGCAGCCTGATTTAAAAAGATTATAGAACTGAATTTGCCTGGAAAGTGTCCACTGGCAACATTAGCCCTTCTTTACTGGAACAAAGGAGGCAAGCATCTACTCTGTCTTTTAATAGTTCTGTATCCAAATTCAATAACACCTACGATGATGGTGCACGTAAAGGGTGTGAATGGATTTTTTTCTTTCCATGTGTCCAAGTTTCTGCCACATAAAGAAAACCAGGAGTTGGACAGAACGATTTAGGGAAACTTCCAATCTCACTTTTGGAAAGAAATGTAGTTTAATCCTAAGGAGCACCCTATCCTTAAGAAATACCTGGTTCCCTGAACACAACTTCCTGAAGCTCCAAGAAGTGATGAATAGAGGTTATGACTACTAGGAAAAGTGGTTTTGACTCAAATTTCAACACCATTTATAGATGAGGGCCAAATGGTGAATTGGCAAGCCTGCTAACTATGAAGTTCAGTTCTCATAAAGGTGAGAGGGTCTTCAAAGGAACAGAGATTGATTGATTAATTATTTATTTAATTTGTCTTTGACCAGGAATGTCTGACTGGGTGGAGCCAGACAAAAAAGCTCCATCACAGTACATTTACATTAATAAGTGAATTTCAGACAGTTCTCAGAAAAACAACAGTTACATTTCTCAGAGAAAAAAAAAAAAAACAATTACAAGAAGGGTATATGAAGTAAAGTATTTACATCAAAAATTATAAGTATATACAGTTCTGGTAGCGCTCTAAAATCTTGCAGGAAGTAAATGGATTTGCACTGTAGTATAGAAAATATTGTTGTAAAGAAGTTTAGTGTCCTTACATTTTGGTACAGAAAGGTTTGTAAACAGTTCAAGAAATATAATGAAGTAAGTTATAAAATTATGTAGATGGGGAGAATTTAATATTGTATAGGTTTGCAAACAGTTCAAGAAATATAGTGAAGCTATACAATTACTTAGGAGAGGATATATTACTATTGTACAGGAGGATAGTGGTAACAGCATTTGAGTGAAAGAACAGGGTACAGGATTAGTTCCATATAGGCTGCCTCTTCCAGACTGGTGGTATCTGTAAGGTTTATAACTTATGTAAACAGGGGATGGATGAGAGGGGTAGAGCGGTGGATGGGGGCAGTTAGAAAAAGAGAAAGATGAGAAGTGGTATTTAAGAGTGGGATAAAGAGGGGTGCATTGATTCAAGTGCAGGATGGCAAAAAACAAGTAATACGAAATGTATGTTTTCACTAGAGGTCTCAACCTAGTTATTAATACAAGCTTGATTAGGATTGGGTAAGGCATTGTTTGAAATGGATTTTATAGCTTGAGAATTTGTTAATTTTACTTGCGTAGGAATGGTGCTCCAGAGTTTGGAAATGTAACAGGAGTACAGGGAGTCCTCTGATGAATTATTAGGTTTACTAGTGCTTAGTAGAAATTTATCAACAGAACATAGGTCCCCTTGTGGGGGTGTAGGGCAATAATATGTTTTTAATGCAGGCATTTTACAGGATAATATATCAGTTTGTATGCCATAACTAGCTGAGAGAATGCTAGGTAGTTGTAAAGCTCTAGCCAGTTTAGCTGTTTTTAAGGCTTGGCAGTGGTCAGTTTGGTATGCTGTGTTGGTAGCAAATTTAGCTACTTTGTTGTAACAGGAGCCTACTTTGGATTTTGGTGTAGAGATTACATTTGTAAAGAGAGGTGAGGCATATAAGAGTTGGAAGAAAATAGGCTGAGGCTAGTGTTTTTCTTGATGGGTGTGGAAGGTACTGGTTTGCCCTATAAAAGGAGCTACATTTCTGGTGGGTCTTTTTAATTGTTTGAAGAATGTGTTGAGCAGTTTTAAGAATGCTATCCATTACAATGCCCAGTAATTTAATATGTGGTAGTACCTCAGTTTTAATATTATTTGCAGATGTAACAAAGAAAGATTGCTTTTGATTGAGATAATGTTTTGGGATTAAGAAGCAAGTTTGAAGTTTTCAGTCAGGTTTCGATTGAAGTGAAAGAAATTAGAGTGATCTGTTGGAGCCTGGATATTGTGTGGGTTGTAAATATTAAGCCGGATTATCTGTGTATTGTACTATATTTGCTTGGTTTGTGGCAGTGTAAAGCTTGTTTATAAAAATATTAAAGAGAAGGGGTCATAGTATAGATCCCGGAGGGACATCTATTGTAACTGGGAGTTAAGAGGAGCGGTCCTGTTGTCATCTGACTGCTTGCTGCCTTCCAGATAGATGAGTAAAGATCCATGTAAAGGAGGACTGAGAGAAACCTGTAGAAGTGAGTTCGGTGAATAAATGTTGGTGTAATACAGTGTTAAATGTTTTGGATAAGTACATGAACACAGTTGACACTAGGTTAGCATTGCTACTATGCTGGTTTATAGTGTTGGTGAAGTGAACGAGGGAGCTAGTTGTGCTGGGTGGTTCTGAAACCATGCTGTGTTCCCTAGTGCAGAGTAGTTAAAATTAGGTGATATAGCAGCTGAGCATGAATGTATTTTTCAAGTATTTGTATAGGGGGAGAGGACTGCAATGGGCCTGTAGTTATTAAAGTGTGTAGATGTGACACCTTTGTGTAAAGGTATAACAAAATATATTTTTCAGCTGGAAGGAACATATTTTTTGGATATAAATCTATTTATCAATATGAAGACTGGAAAAGCAAGTGCATCTGCAGCTATTTTTAAGTAGTCTGATGGGAACTGGTCAGCAGCTAGGGTGGTTGTTTTTAGCTTATGGTGGAGGTAGGTACTGTCCTAAAGTCAAATGGCTGAGGATATTTGGTAC
Source organism: Protopterus annectens (assembly GCF_019279795.1). Lineage (NCBI taxonomy): Eukaryota > Metazoa > Chordata > Ceratodontiformes > Protopteridae > Protopterus > Protopterus annectens. The sequence goes on from NC_056750.1 coordinate 631,411,221, forward strand.
AGGCTGCAGGTACCAAGAGGATAGTTGATATATCTCAGTTTCTGCCATCTGGCAGATGTAGCACAGCTTTAAGGATCTGCTTGATCAGCCCAGGAGGTGATTGTCATATTCCTATTCCTACCCTATGCAACATCATGTAGTGCAAAAGTAGCTGATGTATACACTGTGACTTTGAAATAATATAGACCCAAGTCATGCAGATGCCTGCAGGCTGATTCTCATAGGCAAGTACTAGGCTAGCCACCACTGCAGGCCATTTACGCCTAGTCAGTTGCCCTTTAGGTGCTTGAATTAACTTATCCCATTTGGTGTTACATTTGCCTTACCCATGGTGATAAAGGTACGACAATGTGCAAACTGAGATCTGTTTTTTCTTGGAAGCATCATCCTGCTGAGTGGTGATCTCCTTAACCAAATTAGTCACCACTGAGACCCTATCAGTACATCCAATTGAAAAAGAGAGGTCTACATCAGACCATAATGAGGAGCCACCTCAGGAGTCATCCTTAGATGGGATTGAAAAGGTTTCCTCCAAAGCTAAAACCTCAATCTAAACTATGTTTATAATGGAAAACAAGAATCAGTGAAACTGATGTTCATTTTTTCCCCAAAAGACTGTTATAAGGAGGGGAATCAGCAGAAACAATTTGAAAAAATAATCTCTCTCTCTCCCCCCTTCATAAAGGTGGTAATTCAGAGAACTGTCAAAATACACCTCTACTGCTGTCCTATCACCTCTCTCCAGAATTCTAGAAAAACACATACATAAACAAATTATGCAACACTCAATGCCAAAAAACTTACTATCTTCAGCTCAACATGGTTTTCATCCAGATCAGAGTAGAAAATCAATATTACACAAACTAAGAACTGGTACAAAATTCAAAGAAGAAACCAAATCCAGGAAGAACCACAACCTTGCACCAGTTTACCATTTTATTTAGCGCTTTCATCAGAGTATAACAAATGACTTCATCAGAATAACTCCATTCTAGAAAAAACATGTTTAAATATTGTTTAAAATCAAGTCATGGGATTAAAATATTCAATCAATACCCAGCATCAATTAATCTGTTCGTAAGTATTGACTACACATCCAAAATACTATGTTGTCTTTCCTAACTTAAATACAAAATATTAAATACAAAAAACATATTGAATGAAATGAAAAACCATACATTTTTAAATAATTCATAAAACATCTTAAATGACATATGAATGCAGTTTTAAATAACTGCTGATACTGATACCATCATTTAATCCAGGTTTTACGTGTGCTTTAAGTCTGATTTGCCAACAAAGTTCCTTAAAGTTTAAAATGTCTTCCCATGTTCCACCTCTAGGGTCTTGGGTACCTTTTCTAAGACATTAACGTTGAAGCTGTGCATAGGGTATTTTTCTATGTGCCTGAACAAAGCACTATTAGTGTTGTGATTTTTTTAAGTCTCTTGCATGCTCGTAAATTCTTTCTTTAAGTTTCCTTTTGGTTTTCCTGATATAAAAACCTTTGCTTTCTGAACACAAAGCAGCATAGATTACTCCTTGAATGTTAAATGTGTATTTATTTTTATACGGGTGTTATTACATTTAATTTTATCTGTGTGTTTTACTTAGTAACATTGAGCACAAAACCCACATTTTCTCCTACCTGGAACTACATTTTGGTGGGGAATGATGCCCTTATTTTCTAACATATTTTTGAAAGTAATTCCCCTCCTGAACACCATCCGTGGTCTAGGTCCTATTTTTTTCTATTATACCCTCACATCCCAATTTCCCAGGGATGTGAACAGTTTTAGATTCAGTAAACCCCACTTAGTGGCATGCAAACATGCACAAATAGGGAAACTTCTGTGCAATGCAAATTTTGGCTTAAACAGGTAAATTTCATGCAAATTAGCCAGGTAGAGCTATCCAAGGCATCTATGTAGACTCCGTGTCCATGTTAGAAGTGTACACAGAAATCTTCTGGATACAGGAGACTACACGCAAAGAAAGGTATGTAAAAGTCCACAAATATGGACATAACTCCCCTGAAAAGGTTAGATCACATACATAGATGTGCAAAACATACATTGTGGATGTCAGAAAAAGGCAAGGAATATGTGAAATTAATATTTTTTTTAATTAATTTCTGCATGTTTGCGCTATACACCACATTGTCCAAACATGGCTTAACAGAAAAATTAAAAAAATTGTAAAACACTTATAATGTAATTTAGACAAATGTACTGTAGGGCATTGCATTAGGTCTGTTCAATGGTGCATTTGTGCTGTTACCCAGCTTACACAGCTAGGAACCATTTAGTTTACAGGCTGTCAGCAATGAAGGATAAATGCCGTGCATTTGTTGAATCGCTAAAGGGAGCAACCATGTCTGAATATCCGCATTGTGTAGATGCCTACACAGTGTTTATATTCCCACTGGATGTGGATGACATCAGAGGGTTTGTCATGTTACTTTTAGGATTTTTTTGTGCTCAGTGTGCGTGCTTGCGCAGCGTGCCAGTTGTTGCAAATGGTTTGGACATAGCTTAGTGTGTTTATGTGACCAGATCACCCACGGTGTCAGTCACAACGTAGCCAACTATGAATGAAAACCAGATATATTCAATTAATATTATATACTTTCGTATAAGTGATGCTGTGCAATGCTGCGCAAACCGCCAGGTAATAAAGTAGTGTCTTTAAATCATGTCAATTATATCTTAAGTATGTGTACTGCAAAATAATTAGCCAGTCCCACATGATGGACCTACACCACAACTGTATAAAGTATTCATACACCCTACATTCTGATATTCCCTCAATACTCTGAACCATTGGAGTAGAGACTTGAAAATTTTAACTGAGATAATGCTAGGGGCTGCTGCCGCTATTTCACATTTGTATGTGATAGATGCTGAAGTCAGTGCTGCTGGTGCTGCTGATAATAGGCTAAGGCCAAGGAGGAAAAGAAGGTTCAGGCCCAGGGTAACCTACCAGGAGTTACACGAGATGGAGATTGCAGAACGTTGCAGGGTGGAGATGGAGATTTTACAAGAACTCGGAGTTCTGCCACCCTCAACTCAGAGCCAGAGCTAACAGCTAGAAATCCATCTAAGCAGGAACTAAGATATGTGTAGCCCTTAGGATACTAGCTACAGGTACTTTTCAAAGAGCAACTGGGGACATGATGGGGTGTTACAGGCATCTGCATCCAGGATACTCCACCAATTCTTGGATGCTAGGTTCCCACATGCCAGTGAGCACATATCTTTTCCTCTTTCCCCTGAGGTGAGGGCCAGCAATATGCAACATTTCTACAGTGTAAGCACACTACCCTGAAGTACTGGGTGCCATAGATTGCACTCATGTACAGACCACCACCTGGTGAGTAGGGCAGAATCTATGTTAACCACTCTATCTGCCAGGATGTGTGCTATTCCTAGGGGATCATCATGAATATGTGTACCGGCAACCCTGGCAGTTATCATAACTCCCATATCTGGCACACAACAGCTGTACTGGATGCTTGCTTGCTAGCGGGGACATCCCACAGGGCCATTTACTGGAGGATGCTGACTATGCCCTGGAACCATGGATGATGACACTTATCAGCAATGCACACACACCAACAGAAGAATGCTATAATGAGGTACACACACAAACTAGGAACATCACAGAGCATGTGTTTGGGCTTCTGAATTCTCAGTTCCGATGCCTTGATATATCTGGTGGAGCCCTGCAGTATATTCCAGCCACATGTGCACACATATTCACAATATGTGCTATGCTACACAATCTGATCCTGCAGAAACAACTGAAGCAGGATCAGCAAAGGGAAGGGATACACAGCCCCCATCAGTCACAGGAGGACTCAGAAGAGGGGGAACCCCTTGTTGATGTCCCTGTAGGCAGACATAGGCATGCTCAGTACTCCCTGACTTTGGCTAAGAGATAACACATAGCACATTCACTGACAACCTAGGGACTAACACCTTACTCTTATTCACATACATATATTAAAACTGATGCCAGCCAACTCACACATCCTCCACCTATCCATGTATTGGCTGTGTACTGCTAGCATCAGACAGAGTCAGCTGTAAACTACAGTTGTGTCAACTGCTGCATTTGCAAGGTAAGTCAATAACCTACACAGTAGTCTAGTGGATTATTATGATATGTCATTGTAGCTATGGACCGGGTACATTATGCAGGTAACTATAGTGAGCTATTTGGACAGGAATTACATCCACATGGGACTACAGACTCTCATTCTACTAACATGTCACTTTTTGTAATCAGTAAGCCTCATGCATGGAATATTCATGCAGTCCAACTGCAACAGATTACTGGTACATCATTCAAGGGACATAATAGAAAGTGAGGTTAAATGATAGTCAGACTAGTATGTATCCTAGCAGAACAAGGTGTTTTGTTGACCCTCCCCTCAAAACAGCAGTGTCCCCTTGTAACTGCCACAATAGTAACTCATCTTTGCAATATGAACATTTCACACAGTTAGTATGCCACACAGTATCAGAGCAGTCATGTACAATTTCATCTTACATTGTATGTGTTAGGTAATTGAGGAATAGCAATGTACATATTTAAGCAGGTGATTGTGTGATGAATGATCCCCATCATGTCAAGCAGCTTCTGTGGCTCAAAGGCTAAGGCAGGTAACTTGTGTGATGGTGTTCTGGGTTCTAATCCTGAGATTTCCAGATATTTTGCATGTGAAGTAGTAATAATAGTATTTGTAACTCTGTGTGGGCTACACTAGTACTAACCTCTTTCACATATTAATTACACATCAGAGTGCTGTGCCACATATCTAAAACCTATTTAAAAAGTCTTAGCCAATTTGAGCAAGCACAGCACCAGCAGAAATAGTTCAGAGGCCACACAGTGCAACACACAACCCCGGCCTGGAGTCAGTTTCTGGAGCAGTAAGTCTCTGATGTATATAATGCCTCTCCCATTTGCGCACTGCTTTGCAAAGTGCAAGTAATCCAAAAATACCACTGCGCTTGCCCGCACACTTAGTTAAGCAGAGCGCAAATCCATTGCTCCTCGCACAATTTTAACAAATTATATACATATGTGCGTGTGTATGTGTATATATATATATATATATATATATATATATATATATATATATATATATATATATATATATATATATATATATATATATACATATATATATATATATATATATATACATATATATATACATATATATATATATATATACATATATATATATATATATATATATATTTATATATCTATGCACATACACACATCTATACACATATACATCTCTGTCTCTCTCTCTCTCTCTCTCTCTATATATATATATATATATATATATATATATATATATATATATATATATATAGATACACATACATATTATACACAGACACGTCTATATATATATATTTTTACACCTAACCAACCTTCAACTTATTTTCACTCCTAATAAAACTAAGCTTATGGTGTTCTGCAATAAAAGAACAAAAAAATAACCAAATCTCTCTTACTATCTACTACTCCAGTGGTACAAAAATAGAACCAGTTAATCAAACTGAACTTCTTGGTGCAACACATCAGGCTTTGTGCACACTGAATGGCACTCAGCAACAGTTCTCGCACTCCACAAAGGGGGGGGCCACCACTGATCCTGGGAACTATCGCCCTAGTAGCCTAATGAGCCTGGTCTGCAAGGTCATGGAACTCATAAACAAAGACATTGGTAACCTCCAAACTCTGGACCCCACCCAGTTCGGGTTTGTGAAAGGCAGATCACACATTCTGAACCTGATCAACTTCTCTGAGGCAGTCACCAAAGCCGTAGACGAGGGTAAGGTGGTTCACACAGCCTATTTTGACCATGCCAAGGCATTCAACACCATCCCCCATTCTAGAATTATAGCTAAACTCACTAAACTAGGTATAAATCCCTATGTCACAAGATGGGTTGCCAACTGGCTCACTGACAGAACCCACACTGTAAAAGTTGCAGACTCCAAATGTGACTTCAAACCAGTGACAAGTGGAGTACCACAGGGTTCAGTTCTGGGCTCCTCTCCTGTTTGGTATCTACTTCTCTGAAGTACAGGCTAACACAGAAGGTCTCTGGCTAACAAAGTTCACAGATGACTGCAAACTAGAAGCCACAGTTGAGTCCCCAAATAATGTGGACATCCTACAAAAGGGCCTTTCTGAAACAGATGCCTGGTGTCAGAGGCATGGCCTCAAGCTCAATGCCAAAAAGTGCATTGTCATCCCTTTGGTAAAAACTTTATACCCATGAACTACCACATAAACAGAAGTCTACTTAATGCCGAATGTGTGATAAGAGACCTTGGGACCCAGGTGGACAGTAGTCTCTTCTTTGATGATCACATCGCCACAGTAGTCAGAAACTCCTTCTATGTGCCACACCTCATCACAAAAGGGTTCTCATCCAGGAAAAAATAGGTTATTGTTCCCCTCTACTCGGCACTCATTAGACCCATTATAGAGTACAACGCCCCTTTTGGAATGTACCTCACAAGACATCTGCAGCAGCTGGAAAGGCCACAGAAGTACCGAACAAAGAGGCTTACTGGCCTCAAACAGATGCCCTATACTGACCGTCTCAAATAACTCCAGCTTTACTCTGTAGCATATTGCCTACTCCGAGGAGATCTCTGCCTAACATATGTTAGACAAGAGCTGTTGGACATGCTACACCTTAAGAAATCCCAATCCCTCCGAGCTACACACTCTGGGGACCTAAACCTTGTCACCACAATAAACAGGACATATGGGAGGGATAGATTTCTGTCCCAGAGATTTTCTATACTCTTGAACAAGCTACCCATCTATGTTAAGCAAAGTTCCTCATTAGCACTCTTCAAGACAAATCATGATGAATGGATGGGAAATAGGAAATACAGCCCGACAATCACTTCTTTGGCTCTGCTCAACAGGGGCACATTAAATTAACTTTCTTGGGTGGCGTAAGCCAGGGAACCTTGTTGGCTAGGCTTACTTAGGCCCTTGGGCCAATAGCCTACTACCTACCTATGAACCTATGAATAGATGATAGTCTAAAATTTGACATACACATATCACTAACAATCAAAAAAAGTTCACAGCAAACTCAGCTCACTCTATAAAACCAAACCGTTCCTAAATAATTCAGACAGACTTTTCACAGCTAGATCCCACCTACTTTCCACCCTTCTTTGTTGCTCACAACAACATGTGCAAGACTGGTCTAAACAACCTTGAGAGCTGTTATAACAAAATAGTCAAATTTGCTGTAAACCAGCCCCATAAATCACATCACTATACCAGACTTTGCCAACTCATCTGACTCTAAAGCAACTCACCATAGCACATAATGTCATCCACAAACCGGACCAGAGCCCAGCTCTCCTCATCTTAGTTGAACCAAACACTAATCCCAGGTGACTGGCATAGTCTAATAAACTAGTCCTTAAGGTAAAAAAAAACTACTATGGTGACTGTCTTTATCCTAATAAAACATCCAAATCCTGGAACCTACTGCCTCAGCATACACTTACAGCTCCTGACAATTGTAATTTTAAACTACTCTTAAAAGAATACCTTATGAGCCACTGGCTATGCTCCTGCACATAACCAGGGTAACTCCTTCAACCTGACTAATTTCTACTCAAAAATTCCATCTGCCCCAACTATATACTTCTCTTTTCCTCTCTATTATATCAACGTTTTGAGAACTTTCATCATGTAATATTCCTCTTCTGTTCTTCCTTACCTCTTACCCCTTACTAAATTTATATAAAAAAGAGGATTATGAATACAGTCTTATTTTGTACATATTTTCCATATCACCTACCTCTACTCAGATATTGTATTTTAACAATTTTTCTTGTACATTTTTTACTTCACTTATCTGCACTCTGAAATTGTATCTTACCTGTTTCATGTATGAAATTTATCTTTTTTTATTGTTATGTTTTTGTCAACCAGTTGTCTTGGAGCTTATCTTCCCAGGTTTCCGCTGAAAAGTGGCTGCTGGTCCAGTTGGACACCACCTGGTAAGCAAATATAAAGTGTGTGTCTGTGAGTCTGTGTGTGTGAGTCTGTGTCTGTGAGTCTGTGTCTGTGAGTCTGTGTCTGTGAGTCTGTGTCTGTGAGTCTGTGTCTGTGAGTGTGTGTGTGTGTGTGTGTGTGTGTCTCTCTATTGCCCTACATACCCAGATCATGGAGAGAAAAGCTGCACTACGACACATCAACTGTTGGACAAAGTCCCAAAAGTATGGGCTCAATATTAAATAATATGCTTACAAAAATGTGGAAGCGCATAAATGCGTTGCAATTGGAGGACTACTGGGACATCTGAAGTTCAGATTTCTGGCAGCCTTCTTTCATGTCATGTGAAATGATACCACATTTGACAGCAAAACCACAATTTAGGGTGAAACACAAATAAATACTAGTCAACGGTGTGTACTTGGTGCAAACATCTGGACAGTGCTGAGTCATACCAAGTCTCCCTAAGTCAGCAAGTGGACACCTTGAAAATGTATGGCACAGTATATGAATATGTGCATATATTGTGAAGCCATATGTTTGTATCTACGGCAGCAACAACTCCCACATTCACTACAGCCCCCTGTGTCTGCTGGATTTCACCACACAAACATCAACAACTGAACAAGTTGTGTAATGTATTATGCTGTGTGCTCACTCACTGAAAGTGCTAATTGAGTTTTGCCACAGGCTTGCCCATCTAAATGCAAACAGACACATATGCCCAAAATGGGTACTGTTGACACACAGCTAGGCTACAAAACATTTTCCTGAATGCTAGGCTACTAGCTGCTGACAGTAAGAAGAAATGTAACTCTGCAGGCCTCCCAAGCTATTCAACACATGACTTGTTTATGTCCTCTACAATTAGATCACCTGCAATCATTTACAAAGCAGCCTTGAGCCATGGCTGATGCATTAAGTGCTGTGATCTTTAATGTGTAAGACTACATAGGTAGTGGTTCTAATCTCACTCCAGCCCACTGTGTGTGAGTGTGTGAGTGCGTGAGTGCGTGAGTGTGTGAGTGTGTGAGTGTGTGAGTGTGTGTGTGTGTGTGTGTGTGTGTGTGTGTGTGTATCTCCCCAAAGAGCAACTGTGAATCCCACACTGACCTCTAAAGTGTCTTTGGTTTGCACTTTTTGACCGTTGCAGTTGATGTGGGCCTCCATACTCGTCTTCAAAAAGGCCTGCTGATGTAGTCTACCATAAGATTACCTAAAGACATGTTAATATCAGACTTGAGCCATGGCATGTGTGTTAAATACTGTGATCTGTAGTGTGTGCAACTAGATAGGCAGGGGTTCTAACCTCACTCCAGCCCACTTGGTGTGTATGTCTAGGTATGCATCTCCCTACAGAACAAGTGTGAATCCCAAACTGACATGGTTTTGCACTGTTCTGGGCCTTGCAGGTGATGCAGGCCTTCAAACTGTTGTCCTCTACAAGGCTTGCTGATGTCATCCACCACAGGATTACCTAAAGCCAAGTTAATGTTAGACTTGAGTAGTGTCATGTGCGATACATTGTACATTCTGTAGTCTCTAAACTTAGATAGGTAGGGGTTCTATTCTCACTGCAGCCAACTTAGTGCGTGTGTGCTGTGTGGTGTTCTGTAAACGTAGATAGGTAGTGGTACTATGGTCAGTCCAGCCAACCTAGCATGTGTGGATGTTAGAGCATTTTACATCAGCCTATGGGATCATAGGAAGTTACTAGGCTAATGGCCCTAGGGCCCTTACAATCCTAGCCGAGTTCTTACCCTTATTTCCATGAACAGCACCTATTGCCCCTGCCCAAGAGGGACATAGGTGGAATTCCTTGGGTGAATTTACAGTCAGGTCACTCATCCAATCATCCAGATTTCATTTGCAGAGAGCCAGTGAGGTGTTCTGTTTGACATGAAGTGGAAGTCTGTTCCAAAGGTGTGGTAACATCTGGAGACAAATATGTCCTTCCGGCAGGTTTTATTAAGGCCACATACCAGGTTAAAGTTTTTACAGCAAGTAACCTGTGTACCATGTGAATTATGGATATACAGCATTTCCAGTAAAGTAGGGTCAAAGATTGCCTTGTATGAAAGGCAGAGATCACCACTGAGTATTCTGTATGAAACAGAATAATGTGAGTGATTTCATATTATCCACATAGGACAGATTCTGAAGACTTTGAATTTTCCTTGGGAGGAACCTTTGTGGTCTCTCCAATTGCTGCTGGTGCTTGGAAAGGTACATACCAAAAGAGGCGTTGTACTCAATTATTGGCCTAATGAGTGAAGAGTACAGTCAGGTTACAACTTCTTTTTTTCTGGAAACAAATGCCCTTACCTATGACATGAGCATAGAATGTCCTTCTTACCACTGTGGAGACATGGTGGTCAAGGGTAAGGTAGCTGTCAACCTGTGTGCCCTGTTCTCTCACCACTGAGTGTGTACTTAAGGTCTTGCTATTGATGTGGTGGTTAGGAGGAACATCACTTTTACTGAAAGGACTAATACATTTTTTTTGCATTGAGTTTAAGGCCATGACTTTGGCACCAATCATTTGTTTGTGTAAGATCCTCTTGTAGGATGTTGATGTAATTTGGAGATTCTATGACCACTCCCAGTTTGCAGTCATCAGCAAACTTTGTCAGTCACAGACCATTCGTTTTTGCTTGTACTTCGGAGAAATAGATTCCAAACAGTACAGATCCCAGGACTGAACCCTGTGGAACACCACTGGTTACAGGTCTGCTGTTGGAGGTGGATTCCCCTATTTTGACTATATGAGTTCTATCAGTGAGCCAGTTAGCAACCCATCTAACAATATATGGGTTGATGTCTAGTTGGGTGAGTTTGTCAATAATGCCTGTGTGGGGGATATTATCAAATGCCTTGGCTAAGTCCAGGTAGGCTGTATGTACATATTTCCCCTCTTCCAGGGCCTTTGTGACTGTCGCAAAGAAATCCAGCAGGTTTAACAGGTATGATCTCCCTTTGATTAATCCAAACTGAGAAGCGCCAAGTGTTTGAAGATTGCCTACATCTTTACTGATAAGGTCCATGATGATTCACTCCATGGTCTTGCAGATAAGGCTAGTCAGGCTAATAGGTCTATAGTTTCCAAGGTCAGTGGACACACCTCTTTTGTGCAAGGGAATAACAGTGGCTGTTTCCCATTCAGCTGGCATGAAGCCAGTGCTTAGACTGATTGAAAAGAATACCCAATTGTGTGGTTAATAAATGTTGAAGCCCATTTAGAACGCAGCCTGGGACGTTATCAGGTCCCATAAATGCTGTGTTTTTGGCCTCAGAGAGCATTTATGACTTGCTTTTTAGAGATGCAAGGTAGGAGACAGGTGGTAGGGATGTCAAGGGGTACGTGTGGTGGGACAGGGCAGTGAAGTTTTCAAATAACCTACTGGCCAACAGTTTAGTTATGTCCACAGGCTCAGTATATGTGGTATCATTAACTAAAAGTTTGTAAAAAATCTGGGCCTTTCCTTTTAGGTTATGGATGTAACTACAGAAGGCTTTGTGGTTGCCCTTTGTTGGGGAAGATAATTTGGACTCAGTTTGCTTTGGAGGAATTCACAAGACTTCTTATTGTCTTGTTTAAGCTGAGGAGAAAGCGTTTCCAGTTGTGAGGCTCCCTCCCTCTTAGTCTTAGCAATTTCTTCCCCTTATTGTTAAACCTGTTAATGGCAGTTGTCCACCAGGCAGGTTTGCTCTTTCTTGTAGAGCTTGGTCCTATCAGGTACGGCTGTGTCAATGCAGTTAAACAGGTGTTTGTATAAAGCATTGGTGTACAGCTCGGCATAGTTACAAGTTCCGTCTGAGGGGGAAGGTGCAGTGCAGCTATTTATACCATCCCGTAAGAGGCAATAATGTGCTTTGGAGAAGTGTTCTAGTTTCTTTGTTGTTGGGGGACAGCGGTGTGATAGTTACTTTGAATGAGACTGATTTGGGGTAAGATATCACTAGGGAGGACCTCACAGTGGTGGTGCTGGAATGGGCAGAAGGGGGCATAGCTATTAAACCTGTGGCCAGCCTTTCCCAGGTGTGTGTGTGTGTGTGTGTGTGTGTGTGTGTGTGTGTGTGTGTGTGTGTGTGTGTGTGTGTGTGTGTGTGTGTGTGTGTGTGTGTGTGCAAATCAAACCTCAAAGTGTGTCAGCTAGTTGGGCAGGGATATGAAGCATTGGTTAGACAGAGAGGGTACTGAACGTCTTAGCTTGGTCACTCAGCTGAGATCCCAACTCTACAGCTTCTGCACAGACTATAAGGTAGTTACCACCGCCACCAGTCAACTCCTTAGCAGGTACTTTAAGGCCCTGAAAGGGTGCCCAATCTTACTGTGTAATATTAGTACTAATGCAAATGGTAGTTTGACCAAGAGCAAAGCTATAAGGAGTGGCCCACAGTGCCACCAAATAAATATACAAGTACTCTTAAAACAATATCTCTACACAGATCAGCCACAATGAAAGGTTAAAATATATTTAATTATAAATAAAAGAACAAGACAATACTAAATATATATTCACAGTGACAGTTCAAAACCACAGGAAATATTTAAAACATTGCAGGACAGTCTCAAATAAACAAAACTATCTAAACTAAGCTTCACTATTTTCCTGACTGAATCTAAGAGAATTATTATAACCTAAGAACTTACTCATAGACCAAGGCAGATGTGGTGAATGTTTTTTCTTGTTGTTGTTGTCAGGTCCAAGACAAAATGTAGAACGCTCTGTCTCACTATGAGACTTCTCAAAATAATATCTCTAATATTACTGCTGGGATAGCTTGCAGAATGTTATCACTTCTTGTCATCTGACTTCTGTTCCCCAGGCCAAAACCACCATTACTGAAGCTGGCAGTATTTAGCATCTACCTGTAAAAATATACAGACAAGGGCTTCTCCTTAGATATTTGACAGATGCTGGAAGTCAAAACAATTGCATTCCTTCATGCTTTTAAGACTAATAATTAATTCACCCTAAAGACAATATAGAAAGTTTCCTAGTAAAGACATTGTGTCTGTTGTTGCAGTGAAAACTGAAAGATACCATCTTTTATGGCCTAGCCATAAAGTAATTTAATTTCAGTTATTTTTCTGAAGTTAACCTCCTGCATTCCAGTTTCCACTGTTAAAATATATACATTTAAACAATTACAATAGTGCATATACATTTCTGTTCTCTTTCAGTAGGGCACATTGTGGATCCATATTAAACGCAAGCATTTTACAAATACCTTTTCCACACACACACGTCTGTGCAAATTTAATATACCCATAACATACACCTCTAATACATTTGTAACACTAGCATCTTATATAAATCGTTTCAATATTCACCAATGACGTATAATTATTTACAAAATTCCATCTAGCTGTGCTAGCAGTACCTTCTTTTGTCATAGTGTTCCACAGGGAACTGTCCTGGCACCTCTACTGTTTGGAACTTAGTTCTCCAAAGTACAAGCTAAAACTAAATGTCTGTGGCTGACAAAGTTTGCTGATGACTGCAAACTAGGAGTGGTCACAGAATCTCTAAGAGCTGTCAACATGCTACAACATGGTCTTACACACACAAATGATTGATGCCAAAGTCATGGACTTAACCTCAGTGCAAAAAACATGTATTATCATCCCTCTCAGTATGTGTGATGTTCCTGCTAACTACCACATCAATAACAAAACAGTAAGTATGCACTCGCTTGTGAGAGACCTGGGCACACAGGTTGACAGTAACCTTACCTTTGATCTGCATGTCTCCTCAGTGGTAAGCAGGGCATTCTATATTGCTTATCTCATATGTAAGGCCATTGCATCCAAAAAATGAAAGAAATTATAACCTCTCTATACTCTTCCCCTTATCAGGCCAATAACAGAATACAATGGCCCTTTTGGTATGCACATTTCCAAGCACCTGCAGCAGCTGGAGAGACAACAAAGGTTCCTTACAATAATTCAAGGTCATTAGCATCTGTCCTACATGGATAATCTGTGATCACTGTCACTTTATTCTGTTTCATACAGACTACTCAAAGGTGATCTATGCCTTGCATATAAGGCAATCTTTGACCATACTTTATTTGAAATGCTGAATATCTGCAAATCATATCATACACGGATTACTCACTCTAAAAACCGTAACCTGGTAGGCGACAATACTAGAACATGCTGGAGGGTCAGATTTGTTTCCCAGAGGTTACCAAACCTTTGGAATGGACTCCCACTTCATATCACACAGAGAACATCATTGCCCCTCTTCAAACAGAATGGGGATGATTGGATGTGTCATCATAAATTCACATCAGGGGTTCCACCTGTGTCCCTCTTGGACCAGGGCAATTGGTGCTGATCGTGGAAGTGGGGGTAGAACTTGGCTAGGCTTGTAAGGGCCCTATGGTCATTAGCCTAGTAACTTCCTATGATATGACTCAGTCATAGTCCATGTGGGAGTACATCACCTGCAACATACCTCCCTAGACTATACTTAATGATACTCATTTGTCTCGCAGAAGACATCTGTGTGGTCACTGACACAAGACTTAAAGCTGCGAGGAGCACACCAGTGCAAGATTATGCCTTCCACACATTTAGATCGGCTAATTCACAGGCAGGGACTAAAGGTGGAGGTGTCTCTATGTACATCAGAACTAAAGATGATTCAAGGCTGGTCAGGCACAGCAATACACTTCAGCTGCTCCAGGTTCAATTCACAATAGGCAAAATCCAATACTACTTCCATGCATGCTACAGGCCCCCTCTATGACCCAGGACACCCATACAATGTATGTGACTTATTAGAAACATGAACCATCCAACACAATACCATATTTATGAGTGACTTCCATTATCCCACTCTTACCTGGGAATCCTATATGACAAATATACAGGCACAGAGATTCCTGGCTATTGTAAACACAAACTCCCTGGACCAAATAGCTAATACAACAAACAGGAGTCCAACCATTCTGGATCTGGTCCTCACCAATATGGGTGAGTCATGCACAACCCCGTACTGTAATGTTTTCCCTGGTAAGATCCAAACACAAATTGGTCTCCTTTAAGTAAAAGAAAGGAGCATGGACCTCCAGCTAAACATGAAATATTCAGGAACTACTCTAAGACTAACCTCCAGCTATTAGGTGATAAACTGGCCAAATCTCATGCCCCCATAAACACCGAGAACACTGCGGCCTATGCAGGAGTGTTCACAGAAACCCTGTACAAGCATGTTAATAGCTGCATAAAGGCAGGTGTACCCACCAGGGAGAAGTACAGAACTAACTGAAAAGCAAATCACACTGGTGGAATCACAGAATCAACAGGCTGTATAACAGAAGGAAGAAACTCATGGCCCAACATAGGAGGTGCAGCACACAACAGGATAAAAACACTCAAAGTGACAAAGAAATCAAAGGACAAATGAAGTCTACCAAAGCCAGATTTGATGCAAGGTCAGCCTCCCAGGCCAAGGACAACCACAAAGCATACTTTAGGTTTGTCTGCAACCTCAAAGGCAATACACAATTGTGTGCACATCTCATTGTACATGGAACCACCTGTAATGAGGCAGAAGATAGAGCAAACCTCCTGACTGATAAATTGAGTCCCAACTTTACCCCTCTCTCCTCCCTCAACCTTCCCTCAGGAAATACCATCATGAGGGAACTATCATGAGGGAACAGGTCTTTAATGCTCTCTCTAAGAACAAGTAAACTGCATCAATGGGCCCAGAAAATATTCATCAAACTTATCACCGACTGCAACACCACCTTTGATATGTACCTAACCAGGGATATCCATCAACTGGAACATCCACAGAGGTTCCTCATTAAACCAATACAGGGGGCACATAAAATGCCTTATGCAGACCTTGTCAAGGCCCTATCTCTGTATTCTGTGTCCTACAGCCTTTGGAGGGGAGATGCATGCCTGCCATACAGGACATTGTCAGACTCCACTGTGGACCTCCAGCATATCCATACAACAACTAGCAGCAGAATTACCTGTTCTACAGACCTAAACCTTGCCTGTGGTATAAATAGGATGTACTGAAGAGACAGGTTTGTATCCTAGGGACTACACCCTATATGGAACAGGCTCCCCATCCATGTGAAGCAGAGTTCTGCCCTAATGCAAATCAAATGAAAGTTACACAATTTGATGGGTAACAGGACAATCACCCCTGGTTTGGGACCTATGTCTCTAATGGACACAGGGAAACTGTAAATGGTTCATCCGCCAGGCCCCTGCTTGTAAGTGTTTCATCTCCCAAAAAACTGATTACAGTTAAAGGTATCAGTCCTTGTCAGAGATTTGGGATGCATGGCTAGGCTTAAAGAAGTCATTGCGTTCATTAGCCTAGTAAACATCTATGAAAGCATGAATCTATAATGTATTACCTTTCTGATGATATTTCTCTTCTGTGCTGACATTCAATCCTGTGCTCTGACATTGATGGGTTGATTGTAGATCTGTACCCACAGGTGTGTCCAACACCATCCTGAAAGTGAAATGTAAACATTTCCATGAGAGACATTTCAATGAGCGACTCCACAGCCCTTACAACAGCATCCACTGTAATGTACACAAATTATGCTATGTACATTAAAAATGGCAAAGTACATTATCTGTAAATGACCAATACAAGTAGCATGTCTACAGCAACAATGGATGAAGCAAATTCATATTAATGTAGATAATCACCCTGTGCATCAGACAAATAGCTTTATTTCCCTGCATCCATGAGAAAGATGACGGGTGCAGCACAGTTATCACTTGCACAGGAGTTGTGTGGGGTTGCAGGAGGTCTAGGCTGACACAACAGGTTGGCAAGCATGTGTGTGTGTGTGTGTGTGTGTGTGTGTGTGTGTGTGTGCGCATCAGGAAAGGAAGCAGGCAAGATGGACCATGAAGATGTTGTGTATGTCTGTAGGTGCCCTCAATGTGACAGTGGTGTGAGTGCCTAAATGAAAACAGCCAAACTCAGTGCTACCCCTATGTGTCTGTATGTTGGAAAGCTGTGAGCCATGTATGATAGAGGTGACAGTTCATCTCCACCCCCAGACATGAGAACTGGCTCTGCCAGGAGATGCACTGGAACCTCTATGCTCAAGGTCTGATGCTATGGTACTTTCGGAGGGTGACTAATGTCTGCTGGGAATGTGTCCTTCATGGGAATGTCCAGGACAATGAGCTCATGGCATTCTTCATCTTGGTGTGGACAGCACACTCCCCTCTTGATCCCCTGATGTTACTACCACTAACGGACCATGATTGTGCACAGCCACATTGACTCTCAGCAGATGTAGGTGCTGACCTATGCCCAAGAGGCCGAGGCTCAACTCCAATGAGATGTTCTATCGCAGACAACTTGTGTTCCAAGACAGATAATGTGCGATCTCTTTCAGACCTACCACTTTCCACTGTGTCAATCATTCCAGGGTATCAGCAACATAGTGGAGGCAGTCATGGATGTCTGACTGTGCTGCATCCATAACCCTGAGCATTCATCGGGAGTTCCTTTCTGAACATGCCTGTGCCTCCATAATGGCCCTAAACATATGCCGAGCGACACATGATGAGACACCTGCAACAGGTGCTGGAGGGACAGCAGGCCTCCTATGAGCACCCCTATCAATCCACATGTGTGGAACCTTGCCAACTGTTTGCCTATGGCCAGTGTTGACAGTCACTGAAGCCACAGAAGCCACACTTTCCTATTCACTGTCCCCACCCTCCTACTGTCCAATATCTGTGGCCTCAGGGGACTGGGTAGGATGTGTACGGTGATAATGAGGGTGATTGAAGGATGTAAACCTCTGTCAGATTCAGCCTCTGCAACCCCTAGCTGTGCCTCAATTTGGCCACCATCATCAGAGTCTGGAGAGACACTAACACGAAGTTGTGAGGGGGACAAAGAACAAACTCCCCGTTTGATATTAGCTGTATATTGAGTGATATATGTTCTACAAGTTTTATTAGGGTTTAGAGTGTGTTAGTTCATATTTAGCTCTCTAGTATTTTAGTATCATTATTATTTTATTAATTGCACTAATTATCTGTATATTGTCCCTATTTTTATGTTCAAATATTTATTAATAGTTTTAACAGAGTGTATAATATGTATGTAATTTAATTGTTTTATTAATGGTTTTAATTTTCCAGTATTTTCATGTAATTTAAGTAAGCTACTTAGAAATGCTCAGTACCCAGCAGGTTAATTATGTAGCTTTATTTCATCTGTTATTTGATTGGATTATTTGAAGGTTTAAAATGATGTATTCTAAATTAACTGTTTGTCTTGGTCTGATGAAGCGGATGTTATCCGTGAAAGCGCTTACCTTACTGGAATAAAGTATTTACTGTTTGGATTATCCAGCTGTGTGGAACCATTTTGCCTTTTACTTTGCATCTCTACTTATTTTTGCAGTTTGTTCCCTTTGCCTGTTTCAGAGGTTTTGTTTTATATTCATATTTATTTAAACTCCCCAGTCATATGTGATAAAAAAAAAGAAAACAAAATATTAATACCTGCACTTCTATGGTCTGCAGTACTATGGTGCAATATATGATAAGCTGTACACGCTGCTGTCACTATTACAGACTTGTATAACGCCAGCCTCACACAGTAGGACATGAGGACATTATTTTATAACCCCGATCTGTAATTATTTGAAAATAATTATTCATTATACAAGAATCTCAAGAGCAAAACATAAATTATGTACACTGTTGACAGCTATGGCAAGCTGTAATGTCCTGACAATACTGTCAAGTCAATCACTATGGTCACACCTACAAGGCAGAGGTATGACTCTAAGTTGTGGACATTCATAAAATATCTGTCCATTTGGCCATCAAGCAGACAGTACATCAATCCAGCCAGCAGGCTTGGGATGACACTTTAGCGAATACATTGAACTATATCTACATCTCTGAAAAAACAGTTTTGTGCTTACCAGCAGCAGAAACACAGCCTCTTCCAGTTCCTGATGGTCCTGAAAAAATTTGAGGGAAAGGTAATGGTAACAGCACTGCATGTTACAGAATAACAGGGGTAATATGTCCAAATATCTCACATTTACAGTAGCTGCTATGTTAACAGGTATGTGGGTCACAATCTCCACATGAGCTTAAACCTGCAGCTAACCTCCTTCCCCCCCAAGTAAAACACCTGACACCCATGTAAAACTATATGCACCTTGACATGCTGAAGGCAACAGCATTCCAGTGCTGATCTAACTAAGCATACCTGGACGCTCCTCTCAAGAAAAATGGGTGGCATCCACGTCCACAACATATTGGCTGATGGATTCCTGGGAGCTGTTCTGGGTTGCAAGGTTTGCCAGGAATTCTTCTGTGGCTGAGAGAGGTTGTTCTGCTGCAGGCCCACCAATAGTGACTTGACGATCCCTGGCCATGTTAGCTGCACGTCTCTGTGCTGAGTCTATTATATCCAGGGCACGGTGTCGCAACTGCTTGTATGTATTATTCTGGTGTCCCATGGCATTAATGTTATAGTGAATAGATTGTGTGTGTGTGTGTGTGTGTGTGTGTGTGTGTGTGTGTGTGTGTGTGTGTGTGTGTATAAATGTGCGTATGAATATGTTCATCCCACAGAGCTGCATGCTGTTGCCTATTTGCCCTCCCTCTGGACAGCAGGACTTGGGATTGTTGGTGCAAAGCCTCAATGATGAGGTTGTTTTCTGCCCTGTGTTGCGCATGCATGATATCGCACAAACTCACACAACCCAGACCACTTACCATGTTTAACAGATTCTTAGCATTGTGCACCTTTTCTAAATGTAGCAATTACTGAATTTAAAGTCAGGCTATATTTCAGTCACCTGACACATTTTTCACAGCAGTATTTGTAAAAGGTATTCCTTTCCAGGACTCAAACTCAGGACCTACTGCACTGTAGGTCATAACTCAACATATCTAGCCACTGGGTTAGTGATGGGAACTCACATCTTCAGACATACTGCGAAGGTGACTGTAAGAGTACTGCAGTGTCACTGTGCAGGTTTGTGCATTGCTAAACACCACACAACTACACTAATTAAATTTATTTATTATTTATTTTTATTTTACATTTGTTGACCGGGCTAGTCTAGCTGGAGAAATTTCCATTTTCAGTAGAGGCCCGGGGAGAAAAGCTCCACAGAGTGAGATACATTCAGAGATGAAAAAATTTACATACAAACAAAAATTTGTTTATGCAAATGCATAAATGCATCCAGTTTATTTTTAGCTATCTAGTGTATGTCTAATGCATAAGTGTCTAGTGCTAAGCATAGCTAACTAACGTGCTGCATCATGCAAACAAGCACATAAAAATAAAAAATAAAAATTGAATGCATCTGGTTTCTATTTGTAGATGTTTAGCAGATTTCTGATGTATGTGTATGCAAAGCTAAGCACAGCTAAATAGCAAGCCACACTACTCAAACAAGCACATAAAAATAATTTAAAATAAATCCAATTTACTGAAATAAAATGTCTTGTAGATCTTTCGGTCAAGGTTATTGG
Organism: Protopterus annectens; assembly: GCF_019279795.1. Lineage (NCBI taxonomy): Eukaryota > Metazoa > Chordata > Ceratodontiformes > Protopteridae > Protopterus > Protopterus annectens. The sequence continues at coordinate 631,431,814 of NC_056750.1, forward strand.
GCCAAAAGGTATCAGGATGTGCAATCAGTCTTACATGGATTCAATATCCATGTTGCTGTGACCTCCCTTAAGCACACACCACAATTAATATGTTTGGCGTGCTGCCAAGGGAAAATCGTGGCCATGGTTATGGATACATTCCGTGTAGACTCTACACGGAGCCTACACAGACTATATTGAATCCTGGGATATGTGTATCAGACAAAATGACTGAGTAAAGTTTCAAATATCTCATAGAATATATATTTTTTTAAAACAAATACAATCTTTGTATGCTACACAGATCAAAAGCATACTAAATACAAAAGGCAATGGTAGCAACTGGTAGAACACTCAAATTCCATACCAGCTATATGCTCCTTCAAAACTGAGACTACCTTACAATAAAATATATGACAAATATTCTTGTCAGAATACATCACTCTATAGCTTTGCAAAAGGCAATCTGGCTAGAACTCCAACACTATTTAATACTCACCCAGCTCAAAGTAGCAAACAACATATTGTACAAACCTACCAAATGATTTATATTACATAATCTGGTTCAAAAATATAAACTTACTATAACTAATTTCAATAAATCAAAATCAGGTAGTGCTAACTAAATCTATTTATCATTTTAGGGACTCCTATTTCTCAGTATCTGTAGCCAAATTGCGGAATTCTATTCCGGAAGAAAGGACATCTGAATCAAATATTAAGTTATTTTAAAATGAATTACATTCACATGTAAACTCCGTATGCAGCAGTACACGTATCATAGTGGTTAGATACAAAGAGATGTTGCACCTTTATAAATAACCTACAAATACTGAATCTTCGCAATCTGCTTCTTTATAACACCTTTATTACCTTCTTTCCCATTTATATCGCCGAAAATTACTTATTACACTTCTGCTTACTACACATGCCATGGGATTCACAAAGGATCCTAATGCAAATGTAAACTGCTGTGGCCAAATGTGTCAGTTTATATGATCATGTAAAATGTAATTCAGAGATATAGGTTCATAGGTAGGTACTAGGCTACCTGCCCGAGGGTATTTATAAGCCTAGCCAGAGTGTGTTGGCTTTCGCCGCCCCATTAATTAATGAACTGATCCTCTGTCAAGCAGAGCCAATGAAGTGATCCCAGGGGTGTATTTTCTGTTATCCATCCACTCAAGGTTTCTCTTGAAGAGTGTTAGTTAGGGGCTCTGCCTGATGTAATTTGGAATTTTTTTCCAAAGCATTGGGAGTCACTGCGACAGGAATCTATCCCTCCAGCATGTTCCATTTATTGTTGTGGTGAGGTTTAGCTCACTAGAGCGCGTGGCTCGCAGTGACTTGGATTTCTTTCGGTGGAGCATGTCCATCAATTCTGAGTTGGACATGGCTTTGTTAGTCAGGCAGAGATCACCTCTGAGTAAGCGATATGCCACTGAGTACAGCTGGAGTTTCTTCAGTCGGGCTTCATAGGACATATGTTTGAGACCAGTAATCCTTTTGGTGAGGTACTTTTGTGGTCTGTCTAGCTGTTGGAAGTGTCTTGTGAGGTACATCCCAAATGGGGCATTGTACTCTATGATGGGTCTAATGAGTGACGAGTAGAGGGGCACTATAACCTCTTTAATTCTAGATGCGAACCCTTTAGTAATCAGATGGGCCACCATAGAAGGATTTCCTAACTACTTTGACAATATGATTGTCAAAGGAGAGATGACTATCTACCTGGGTTCCCAGATCTCTTATTACATCTTCTGTATTAAGGGGGCTGCCACCTATGTGGTAATTCATGGGTGTTTTGTTTTTCCTAAACGGGATGACTATGCATTTTTTGGCATTTAGCTTGAGGCCATGACTGACACCAGGTGTCCGTCTCAGTAAGGCCCTTTTGGAGGATGTTCGTGTCAGCCAGAGAGTCAATTATGGCTCCCAGTTTGCAGTCATCGGCGAACTTGGTTAGCCATAGTCCTTCTGTGTTTGCTTGTACTTCTGAGAAGTATATGCCGAACAGAAGGGGTCCCAGGACCAAGCCTTGCAGGGCACCACTTGTGACTGGTTTAGAGTCAGACCTGGAGCCCGCTATTCTTACTGTGCGAGTTCTGTCTGTTAATCAGTTGGCAACCCATCTCGTGACGTAGGGGTTTACGTTCAGGCTGGTGAGTGTCTGTAATACCCGGGTGGAGAATGGTGTTGAAAGCCTTGGCGAGGTCAAGGTAGGCCGTGTGAACCACCTTTCCCTAGTCTATGGTCTTGGTGACTGTCTCGAAGAAGTCAACCAGGTTTAATATGCATGATCTGCCCTTAAAGCTGAACTGGGTTGGGTCAAGTGTTTGGAGGTTCCCAATGTCTTTGTTAATGAGTTCCATGATGATGCGCTCCATAGCCTTGCAGACCAGGCTAGTCAGGCTTATGGGGTGATAGTTACCAGGGTCAGTTGTGGCCCCTCCTTTGTGGAGGAGAATAACTGTTGCTGTGTGCCATTCTATGGGCACGTAGCCTGTGGAGAGGCTGAGGTTGAACAGCGTGTTTAGGTGGGGGTTAGTTCGTTCTGTAGTTCATGCAAGACGCAGCCTGGGACACCATCTGTTCCCATTGATGCTGTGTTTTTGGCTTTTGAAAGGACTGTTTTCACCTGTGCGTCTGTGATTTTTGGGACACTACACTTTTCTGGTATTGTTGTGGGCCCTTTTGGAGGTGAGAGGGGGGTGAAGTTTGCACTGAATCTATCTGCCAGGATGTTGGCAATATCAGTAGGTTCAATATATTTTGTGCTATCTTGCACTAGTTCAGTGCATATCTGCGAGTTGCCACTTAGATTCTTAACATAACTAAAGAAGGCTTTGAGGTTATCTTTTGAATCTTTGGCTATTTTTCTTTCTAAGTTAGCCTTGGATGATTTCATGAGGGACCTCAGTTTCTTACTGATACTGATCACGGATGTCTTTCCTTCTTGGGATTTGCTTTTTTCTGAACTAGTTTCCTCCTTCTATTGTATAGCCTGTTTATTGCGGGGGTCCACCAATGATTAGCAACAATGAGAAAGATGTCATTATCTGCTAATTTGCATGTCTCTGAATTGACAGTAATTACTGTCACTGTTAATCAACATCTTCCTGAGGTAATTATCACTATGCATCATGTTGGCACAGGTAATTCCCAAGTCACTCTCCCACACACATAGTAGACATTCAAACTTAAACACACACACACAAACACACACTGCCATCTCCCCATACACACCAATAGTCACTGTACTTGACACTCCCCCAGCTTGTTTGTACTCACAAACGCACATACCCATTCAGCTGCACACACACACACACACACACACACACACACACACACACACACACACACACACACACACACACACACACGTACATTATTTTTTTTTATTTTTGCAATATATACTTATATAAATTCCAAGTAAGTGAAATATTTATTTATTATATCTATAGTCAGCATTATTTAATCCACAAGTGGAATATTACACAAATAACTTGGGCATTGTGTAAAATGTAGTGCGTTTTATATTGCTTTACATGGGGTAGTTAATTTAACTTGAGGGACGGTATTCTTTTGTATTTGAGTGTTGGTAAATGTCTCTACTCTTTCTTACGTGTATTGGGAGTTGTACTGTATTTGTTAGTTATGTTTATTCCTCTACTTGTATGTGTTGTTTTACTTTCCTTTGTAATCTCAAGAATTGAGCTGCTGCATGAAATTTTATTTAGGCTATGTGTGTAGTTCTAAATGACAGTAAAGTTTACTTTGACACTGACATCTCCCCATACACAGTCTGTCACTGTGCCTGACACTCTCCCAATGTGTTTGTACTCACAGACACACCCACTCAGCCAGGCACACGTACATACTCGAGCACACATACACACACACAGACATCTCCCCATACATACCAACACTTAGCCATTCAGCTGAACACACGCGCACACACACACACACACACACACACACACACACACACACACACACACACACACACACACACATTCTGACATTTCCCTATACACAGTCACTGTGCCTGACACTCCCCAACTTGTTTGTACTCAGACACACTTACCCACTTACCATTCAGCCACATGCATGCACACACACACGCATATGCACATGTATACACACACACACACACACACACACACACACACACACACACACACACACACACACACACACACACACACACACACAGTCATCTGTGATCACTCATAGCCCTGCAAACATGCACATATGCACACACTGTCACATATACATATACTCACCTCTTCCACCAGTACCTCTCCTCAGCCACTTACCTGAGCTTACCTGTTACAAGATCTCCCCATTGACTTTAATGGGAGAATGCAGCATTTTGGCCATGTTGATTAACATGGTTAGTCATGCTAATTTATGAAGCTAAGCTTCTCTCTGAATCTAAGGCCTATGTAACTACCAGAATTAAAGGTATTTCTGGGGGACAGCATGTGCTGTTTAGCATTAGCCATTTCCTTGTAGCATGGCCTTGGAGATGGATGACTTCTGTGATTCTGCGAACAGTGTAAAATCACTATGGCTGGCCTGTCCCTGAATCAGAAAGGATGTCTCCTACTAGCTGGCCATCCGTGTTATGGCTTATCACCAGCAGTTGTTATTTCCAAATCCCAGGGACAATTTATTCGTATATAATAATTTTTTATACATTAATCTACATACTTTTTCAAATTAGCACAATTTGTTAATCATCTTTAAACTTTTACATAGGCCTTGTAGAAATCATCCTTGGTACTTCCTCCAAACATGCTCTGCTTATTTCATATTTCACAGTCAACCAAATATAAATGTAATTACTTACTAAATATAAATATGTCTTTTGTTACTTGTCTACCTCATATATGTAATACAACATAAATACATCATTTTAGTGTTTTTCTATTATATTGTAACATAACGAAATTATATTTTTCTTGAATGTACAGCTTTTCTCCATGAGCATAAGCTGAAATGGCACTTTTTTGAGCTCAGTGAGAGTATACTAATTAATAAACAAAACTAATTAACTAACTAAATAAGTAATAAATATGTATTGGAATCATCTGTGTTATGGAAGACAGAAAATGTCTGCTTATGCTTATCTATTGGTCTGTGTAATGGAGCAGAAGGGAGGAGAACCACTTTCTCCCAAGTAGTTAGCAGGCCCATATCTGGGGTGTTCCCTACTTGAGGAAGAACTTGATTAGACTTGCTTCTGAATCTGAAGCTCCAGGACAACTTAAATTTAATGACAGAATTTTTCAGATTTTAAGAGGAAGCTTATTTTGTAATCATGGAAGAAGATCTAGTGCATCAGCTGCATTTTTTTCCATTATTATTAATTTTTAGCATTAGATTTCCCATTCTGTTTCTCTCTTCTAAGCTTAGATTTTCAAGTACAACCAGGCCAAACACTGCCCTAAAAACAATATATTAACTCAAAGCCTGTATGAAACAGAATATGAAGATTAATCCTGAACCTTCCCAAGTTGTTCAAATTTTCCAACCCTGTGATTCTTCTAGTGAGGAATCATTGTACCTTCTCCTTATGTTTCAGGTGGCTTGACTGGTATCTAGGGAATAAACCTTTCTGTTCAATATTTGTTTAGATTTGCCATGTAGAAAGTGGGAGAATGAGGTCATTAAAGTGACCAAGGATTAGATCAGGATGGATTATAGAACACTTTTTTGGATTTTAGTAGATATCTACTGGTCAAAGTATCCACGGTGGTGGTGCTGCAGTAGCGTTGTCGCCTCACAGTAAGACGCTGTCCAGTTTGATTCTCAGGTAGAGCGTCTTCTGCGTGGAGACATGCATGAATGGGCATATCTTCGTTGAAGGTTGTGTGTCAGGGCTGGTAACTCGGCACGTAAAAATAAACTACCAATCATTAGCGGACCAGAGTTCTGCTGTGGCGACCCCTAACCGGGAAAAGCCGAAAGACACAACAACAACATCTACTGGTCAAAGTATAGCCTTACACCTACCATTATACCTGGATCTTTAATAATGGTGCCATTTTTTTACTTTGAACATTTCTTAATATATTTATTAATATTAAAGGCAAAATCATTACTAGTGCACCAGACGGAGGTATAGCTAGGTCATGTGGTCCTCTGGGAAATCTTCCCACTTGGTATTGCTTCAACCAAAGTTGTGGACAAAAAAAGGCAAAATAAAACAAAACAACTTCTAGGAAGGCACTCTACTTGCTCCTTTTTAGACTCACAGACACAGCAAATAATTTAAGTAGCCATGTTTTCATATTGTAGCCTCTTAAATGACCCCAACACTTCTCTCATGCCAAACCACCTCAATATCACTGACTTTTGAGGATAATCATCACTTCTTCCTCTACGTCAGTCAGCTATCTCTTTTGCCCCATATGATAAAAGGTATATAATTTCTGCAAACCAACTTGTACAACATTATCAGTCAATCAATCTGTCCATCTATCTAGCCATCTAACATATGTGGGTCAGGTAGCTACCTACCCTCTTCTGCCACAGCGTGAGATATCCAACATGTACAGTGAACACACAGCAGAAGTCTGCATTTACATTTCTCAAATGCGTAGCATAGAGCAGTTTTAGGGTTGCCACCTTTTCAAATCCCCAAACTGGGACAATTTTTATAGAAATGTGAGATTCTGAAAGACTAATCATACCCATGGCCAGTGCAAAGGACAGAACTTCACTTTTTGCCAAAATAAAAGCTTATTCTTGTAGCATTTGAGTTAATCATGCTATTTCATATAACATTAGGTGTTTCAGAAAAAATAACTTTTATGCAACTATTAAAGTAAACTTGGGAAATATTTTTTGTCCTAAAATCTTAGGACTTTTGCCATTTTTTAGATTTTTTCGCAGGACACAACTGCCCAAAGAGGGAAAGTCTTATCGCAAAGTGGGACAGGTGGTAACCCTGAGCAGTTTATATATAATATTTACAGCCTTACATATTTATTTTTCATTAAGTTGTTTTCTGGCCCAAGGATCTTATTTTACCACATCCTGGGTCAGAATGACATAAACAGTCACAAAATTAAAAGAAACCATAGAACAAATTTGCCTACAATGCATCCCAGGAAATACAATAATCTTAGGTGACATGAATATAAATGCAGCTGGAAAGGCTAGAATACAACTATATCAGATGCTTAAAAAAAAACTAGACCAGCTAGTTAGAAATTTGACAAAACCAAGTACTACATCAAATTAAGTCTCCAGAATGCATCTTATTGCTGCCAGCATCCAAATCTAAGTGTAAAGATGTCACACAAACAAACCATTCATTAAAAATTGCAAGAAAACACAATTGAAGCTAGAGTTCTCATTGTGTAGTACATTAAACCTCTTATAATGGAGGCCCATGGGATATATGCAAATGACACCTTAAGGCCATACACTGTTTCAGCTATGTGGCTTCTGAATGACCAAGTCTTTATGGGTACATTCAGACTTATGCTGTGCTAATGAGGTCACTGAAAAGACAAAAACATGCATGTGCACATCTAATGGGTTTTGGCTTTACTTGCCTGATGGCATTCTTAAAAAAATTAAAAGTAAAAGTCATGGGCATTCAGGAGCTATGTAGCTGAAACACTATGTCCTTAAGTGGACATATGCATATATCCCATAAGCCTCCATTAAAGGAGGTTTAAGGCATTACATAAATGTAAATCAACATATAAGTCAGCCAACGGTCTTAGAGACTGCAGTCAAGTTACTTCTGCTTAGTTCTTCATAATCTTAATAAATCTTTGTTCTTACCTAGTTCACAAACCAACTCACTGAAATACAAGTTGCTTTGTTTCTCTTAACTTTGCCCAAAGTTAAAAAAGACTGAATAAAGATAAAACAAAGCAACGTTGCACAGAAACTATGGAAGGCAAACCAAACTAACAGCCAGGTACATCAATCATATCTGCACTTTAGAAATAATGCAGAACTGCAACAAATTCTGCCAAGGTGATTTATTTAAGAATCAATCTGCTGTTAGTATGAGCTCAAAGTATTTCTGACAAACTGTTAATAGACTTAGGACACATCACAAACAGTTCTGTGAAAGTCAGTGCAAGGAACATTTTTTCCTCTGAATTTAAAAACTACTTACTGTCATTCAGTGACTCTATAATAGCCAACAGCAAAAATACCCACATCACAAATATAAATAACCCTACAAAAACATATCCACTTGCAACTGTTTGCTTAATTCTTTACGTGATAAATGTGATTGTTAAAGAAATGAAAAAAAATTCCTTCACAGGCAAGATAAAAAAGGCAAGAATAAAGTTCAGTATGTTACACCCAGCCTTAATAAGAATGGTTGCTGGGAATATAAACTTGCTAGATCACTAATCTTGACTTCAATCTTTCAGTCTCAGCTGACAGGAGTTTCCTCACCATTTAAACATACCATGAGGTTTCCCTTACCAAAAGTGACCTCTCCTACATTACCGAAATATTTGACCCATAGCAAACCTGTGCCCACTCAAAAATATTTGAATGGTTTATAAACAAATACTTTCATGTGTAAATGAGTATGCTCTACTCTGTAATGAACAGCATGGCTTTCACCACAGTTTCAGTAACATTGCCACCCTGTGTAGTGCTCCTAACTTCATCTATAACAACATAAATGAACATAAATGAACACAAGATAATAAACCACCTATAATAACATAAATGACCATTAGATAGCAGCCTTTGTAGATATGACCAGAGCATTTAAAGCAGTCAAGCCACACCCTACTTCACAACAAACAAGCTAAATTTGACTTTGGTAGTAACATCTTTGTATGGCTAAAATGCTACTTGTCAAAAAGCACACAGACAAATTTGCCTATGGAATCCTGCAAGGCTCGATAGTAGGACAATTATTCTTCCTTTTTTCAAGTGACCTTACTTGTGATCTACAATCCGTCAAATAAGTAACTTATGAAGAAGTAATAGTAATGCTATCTGAAGACAAATGTTCCAAATCTGTCCTTAACAATCCAACATGATTTCATATAACCAGCCAACTGGACAAAAGCCAAAGGGCTTACCATAAATTCTACCATTTCTAGAGTAATGACAAAACTTGCTAAGCTATCACCTCTTATAATACATGATTTGCAAGGTAATCCCATAGCCTTTGTAGATCAACAAAAATGTGACTGATTCTAAAAGACTTTGCTTTTGGTGTAAGTGACTTACTCCAGTTTAACCATGCCTTAAAGCTCGACTTACACCAGAGTAAGTCACACTGACAGCAAGTCTGAATCTGGCCCTATATCTAGGACTAATAGTTTATCCAAATCTGGTCTTTAAACAACATATTAACCACTAAGAAAATACTAATGCGAATAACGTTTTACTATAAAATCTCCCACCTCCCTGCTCCATCCATTTGGCGAGCCATAGCTAGAAATGTAATACTTACTCACATGGAGTATGGTCTACCTCATATAATATTTCACTCTCCTTCTGATTTTTACCTCCTACAGAAAACTCAGTTGCTTTGGCCTACTAACTAGTGATCAAACACACTACCATAATTTATTGAAAAGTTTTGTCTATTTATCAGTAGATGTCAATGCAATTTGCTTATTTAGTGTCCTTTACAGAATTATCTAATGACACTACAGTCTATTTGTTATATCGGTACTTAGCATGAGGGAACAATCAAATACAGTGAGAAATATTAATGCAGGCTCGCTGCAACTAACAAGGCCGGCTTTTGATAATATAGTTTGTGAAAGAACAGTCAATAATCTTACTCATCACTTCATGGAAACATAGCAGAAATCAGAAAACAAAAGTCAAAAAAAGCTTTAAGGAAAGAATTGTAAAAACACCCAATTAAGACAAATTGATGCAACTGCTCCAGAGAAACAGGTTATGTATTATAAATGCAAACAAGCATTACTAGCTTTATTCACTTACTGTGGTACTTCCAACTCTGTATGTATATAAATATGTCTTTATATGCATCTTATAAGATATAGGACTGTCAAGTAATCATTTTTAGTTCTGTTTCTCAGCTGTTTGATTACCAGCTGACCCTCTCTCGGTCATTTAGCTCATTTGTTCTAAATCATAAAGGTGAAAGTTGAACAGAAGCCCTAATTTAGGCAGCCATCAGGGAAGATCTGATTTTTTTGTATGCTGCCCTATCCCCTGCACTTGCTCTGCAAAGCATTAGGGAGGGAGCACGGAATGGGCTGCACTGAAAGGAATCTCTTCACTTCTACAAAGCGTTTCCTCACAGACAGCCCTGCCCCTCCTCTGGAAGCACAAGAGATGTTTCCCCAATCTCTTCCAGGGAAATCACACCACCCAGTGTGCATCTGAGTGGAAATATTCCACTGCACTTGCTGAAGCAGGCAAGCGGGGCATATCCCTTCACTCATCCTCCTCTGTACCCACATCCTCAGGTGCAGGGGCTGCTAATCAAAGCCTGGTTACATGGGTTTCAGTCAGTGCTCTGTTCTACTGCATCACGGAACCACTGTACATTGTATTAACTACAGTTAACTGTTATGTATTTGCCATGTAATTATGTACCAAAAGTTATTAAAAGCTGAAACACTGCTTCTATACACCATGATTTACTCTTCATCTATTCTTACTAGGATTCCAAAAACACAACAGATTCTGGAAGAAACATATGATAAAGTTAATAAATATGTTGCAAATGTACTAAGTAAAACTCACCACTGTAAAGCCCTACAAAAAAGTAAAACAGCTACAGCTGCATCCCCTGCTGACAATTAAAACTACCCAGAAATACTATTTAAACCTAATAGATATCTGTCTATATGCATAATAGTTGGCAGATAAGCTCCATCCAGAAACCTGAGATTCCAAACTCATAACCTTGTACGTGTATCTAAATTGAACAATCATCGCAGTTAATCCCTATATTGTGTTTACATAGCTAAGTTATGGAGCTCTGTTTCTTCAAACCTTACAAATAAAACCAATCATAACAGATTTCTTAACAAGTTAAAATTTTATCTAGTTTCCAAGCAGTCTTGCCCTCGTACCTAACAGTCCTTCCTTACTACTTTTTTCTCAGTAACACCACCTACTTCAAGCAATAAAAATCATCTCCCATTCTCTTATTCCTTTTAGTCTCATCATGTTACTTTTTATCTCCATCATATTATCCATATTCTTTCTCATCCTTACTTTCATTCTTTTCTGATTCTGTTCTTACTATTAACTTATGACTACTAAACTCCACTATGCCTCAGATATCTATTTAGTACCTCACTATCTAGTAATCATGGTGTATATACATTTCTATAATGTAAGCATTGTTTATACTTATTAATGATATTCATGATATAATGTACTGAGACTTTTTCTGTTACCAATTTAAATTTTAAAACTGTGAAGCTTTTCTTACTGGACCTGAAGCTGGAGCTGAAAATGGAGCTGCTCAGTTGGATTATTTTTGTTAAAAAGAAGTTATGTACTTACCATAAAGTTCCATCTGTGTTGTCCAACCTCATTTATCCTGGACTTATGGGGTTTGGTTCTGATATTGGAACAGAGTCGGTCGTTACTACAGCTCGCACAAGCCCACAACTCTCGAGTCTCACCTCTACCCACAATCCCTCTCTCCCAATTACCTCAGATAGAGTTTACAGAGAATGTATAGATAATAGATAAGGAAGCTCGAAGGGAAGCCATATCTGCTATACTTTAAAGGTCACAATAATGTGAAGGTATATAATCGGTTCCACCAAAAAATCTTAAAAGGCCAGGGGATGGAGGGAGGGGAATCAAGGATAAATTAAGATAGACAACACAGATGGAACATTGTGGGGAGTACATAACTTCATTATCTGATATTGTCAATCTTCATTTTATCCTTGACAGATGAGACAGAGTCCCCAGCTACTAGTGGACTCATGGAAGGATATTCCTGAGCACCATCGAGCCAAAGGATGATTTTGCCCTAGAGACCAAGTCCAGTTTGTAATGAGTAATAAAGGTATGGGGAGAAGCTCAAGTAGCTGCTGCACATATATCATCCATTGAAGCTCTAGATTGGAAAACTGCTGAAGTGGCTACAGATCTTGTAGAACGGGCTTTCACAGGCCTAGACAAAGCAATTTTGTTCTTATCATAGATAAATGAAATCAATTCTTTAGCCATCTGGTTAGAGTCACCTTGCTGACTGGCTTACCAAACCTTGCACTGGAAAAGGGAACAAATAATTGGTCAGATTTTCTCATGTTTTTTTGTCCTGTGAAGATAGAAGCATAATTGTCTGTGAACATCTAGTAAATGCAAGGAATATTCACCTCTGTTAGAAAAGTTTGGAAAGAATACCAGTAAATTAATAGCTTGATCGATGTTAGACTCTGAGACTACCTTGGGTGGAAGGATGTGTTTGTTCGTAAAGAAACTACCCTTGTGAAACACCTGATAAGGTGGTTTACATGACAAGGCCTGAATTTCTGGAATTCTTCTAGCATAGGTTATTGCCACAGAAAACAATGTTTTCCTTGACAAAAACTTCAGATCACACTCGGCCAAGGGTTCAAAGGGAGAATGCACAATGGTTTGCAACACTAGGTTCAGATCCCAAGGTGGTGCAGGGTCTTTGAAAGGAGGTTTCAACAAAAGCGTCCCTTTTAAATAGGACTTATAAAGTCTATGAGAATCTAAAGAACATTCTTCCAAACCATCATAGAAATTGGAATTTGCTGCTAGTTTTATTCCGATGGTAGAACTGGAAGCTCTTGCATTAAAAAGAGAGGCTAAGAAGTCTAAAATATTTTCTATAGAAGCAGAAAAGGGGTCAATATGTTTTTCATGAGCCCAAATGGTAAATATCTTCCATTTACTAGAATATAGTTTACAGGTGGAAAGTTTATAAGAAGATATAAGGATGTGGCGTACCTGGGAGGAAAGATTTAGATGCCTGGCAACTAATGGAATTGGAGGAACCAAGCTGTCAGCTTGAGGTTCAAAATGTCTGGGTGAACAAGTCTGCCTGGATGGGACAGAAGGTCTGGAATTGGGTCCAGAATTCAAGGTTATTGAATCAGATAAGGCCAATGAAAAGGGAACCAAACCTGTTGAGGCCAAAAGGGGGCAATGAAGATTACTTTCCTCTTCAACCTGAGTGCTTTATGCAGAAACTTTGGAATTAAAGGTATTGGAGGAAAAGCATACAGGAGACCAGGGGGGCTAATTGTGGAGGAGATAGTCTCTTGGTGACTTCTCCGGAATGGGAATCGGGGCGAAGTAATTGCTGCACTTGTTGTTTAGGGGAGAGGTGAACAGGTCACAGCAAGGTCTACCCCACTGATGGAAGATCCTTTCCATCACTTCTGGATTCAGAGACCACTCATGAGGCTGAAGGATACATCTGCTTAGTTTGTCTGCAATCACACTGGAACTCCCTGGAATATTTATTTATTTATTTCCAGTTTGATGACCGGGGATGTCCACTGGGCTCAGGGAGCCCGTTTTCAGTGAAGGCCCAGGGAGAAAAGCTCCATGTTACAAAGTTTAGATACAGATACAATATAGAAAAGAAGAACAATTTACAGTTATGTTTCATGCTAGAGAGCAGGTGTAATTTCTTAGGTACATGTTACCTTTAAATACAGACACAATATTATTAATGAACAATTTACAGTTACATTTCATGTTAGAGAGCAGGTGTAAATTCTTAGGTACATGGTACAAATTTGATATTTACAATATGTAAATGTGTGTGGTAGCCTATAGATCATAGCTAGAGAGGCTAGTAATATTAGCTGGAGAGGGGTTTAGAGGTGGAGAGAGAATTATAGGACTAGGTGGAGAGAATGCAGTTGCATTTTCTACTAGAGTAAAGGTAGGAATGTAACTGAGATTTAAAGTCTTCAAAGTTTGCACAGGTCCTTAGAGAGGAAGGAAGAGAATTCCATTTTTTTGCTAAGGAAAAGGATAGCAGGAGTTGACCAGCAGGGCGATTGGGTTTTCGGACACAGATTAGGTTTTGGTGAGTAGATCTGAGAGTTCTCTGAGGGGTGTAAGGGAGAAGGATGTTGCATAGAGTAGGGCACTTAGAGGGTTGAAAGATTAGTTTGTGGGCTGTGGTAATCTGAAGATAGTCTAGATGGTTGGAGAGTTCAAGCCAGTGTAACAAATTAAGGGCAATACAGTGATGGGATGAGTATTTGGCTTTGGTGACAAATTTAGAAATCTTATTATAACAGACTTCCAATTTTGAAGTGAGTGTGGTAGATAAGTTAGTTAATAGAGAAGCGCCATACATTAATGAGGGGAGTAGATAGGTAGTGGCAAGCGTTTGTCTGGTAGAAGGAGAGAGAAACTGGATGTTCCTGTATAGCATACCAAGTTTTATATGGGTTTTCTTAATGTTTTGCTGGCTGTGAGTGTCGAATTTCAGGTGTTCATCAATAGTGACCCCAAGTAGTTTGGCAAAGGGAGCAAACTCTACAGTGGAGTTGTTTTGGCTAATGATCTGGAATGAGTTTTTATCAAGAGGGGAAGCTTTTGAGGGAGAGATTAATAGTATTTTGGATTTATTGGCATTTGGTGAGAGGTGATTCTGAAGCATCCAATTTTCAGTGGTGGAGAAAACAACTTGGGTCAGTGTCTGAAGCTCTGGTAGGTTGGTGGCACTGCAGATTAATGTGGAATCGTCTGCATATTGTACAATTTTGGTATTGGGTATGGCTTTGTGGAAATTGTTAATAAAGATGTTAAACAGCATTGGACAGAGTATGGATCCCTGGGGAACCCCAGTGGGGGTGGAAAGGAAGGTTGAGGTGCCCGTCCCCCATTTTACAGCTTGAGATCTATTGAAGAGGTAGCTAGAGAACCAGGATAAGGTATTCTGGGAGAGATTAAGGTTGAAGAGATGGTTTGGAGATGGGTGTGGGAGATGGTATCGAATGCCTTGGACAGATCTAGAAGAACAGTAGAAACTATTTTTCCAGAGTCCCGGGCAAGATTTATTGTCTCTAGGAAGGAGGGAAGTGCAGTGGTTGTACTATGGCCTGGACGGAAGCCGTGTTGGGTTGGAGTGATTAGTTGGTCATTGGCTAAGAATGGCATGAGCTGAATGTGAATGCATTTTTCTAGTAGTTTGGAAATTGGGGAGAGGATGGCTATGGGGCAGAAGTTGGAGATGTTATTGTTTTTGCCTCCTTTATGGAGAGGAAGAATGAAGGCAGTGTGCCACAGTTTGGGAACATAAGATTCTAGCATGGATCTATTGATCAGGATGCTAATGGGAAGAGCGATACCATCTGCGGCTATTTTTAGGAAGGAGGATGGGATACTGTCGGGGCATTGGAGCAAGGTTTTAATTTGGAGAGTAATTTTTTTATATAGGATGTTGAGATGGGTTTAAGGTTGAATATAGGCGGAGGGTGTTGTAGGTGGTGGTGACGAAAGGGTGGATTGAGGAGAGGGGTTATTGTTAGGGAAGGTTTTGGTCAATTCAGCTATGGAGTTAGTGAAAAAGGAGTTGAATAGAGAAGCTATTTCAGGGTCAGATTTGTTGGTGTCAGGGCAAGGTTGTTTTGGTACCTGGGTTGAGAAAAGAATTAATGGAGTTCCAGAATTGTTTTGGGCTTTTAGATTGGTTAGACTGTAGTTTAATATAGTAGGACTTTTTGTCTCTGATGATTTGTTTTTTTAGCAAAGTTACGGAGTAGTTTATATTTAAGAAAAGTTTCCGGCTGCTTGTTTTGATGGTATGGTTTCCAGGATTTGTCTCTTTCTAGCATAAGTTTTTTGGTATCTTTGGTTAGCCAAGGGGCGGATTTGGTTTTTACTCTTTGTTCCTGGTGGCGCTAAGGAGTTGAGGATGTTTAAGAAGGAGGAGTTTAAAAATTCTACGGCATTATCTAGTGGAAGGGTTTTTAGTGGGTTCCAATTTGTTTATTTCAGGGAATTAGAGAAGGTAGCTGGGTCAAAGTCTGTGAATATGTGTTGCTATTAGAAAGCAGTTAAAGAGATCACCCACAGCCACACTCTGAGTGCTTCTTGACAAAGGGAGTAAGACTTGGTTCCTCCCTGTTTGTTGCTGTACCACACTACTGACATATTGTCTGTTTGAATTGCAATTGTCCCCTGAAGAAGAGCTGTTTGAAAGGCCTGCTATGCTAGAAGCACTACTCAGCTCCAGGGCACTGATATGCAAGTTGGACTCTAAGGGGGGGACCAAGTGCCTTGGACAGTCTTTCTCAGAAAATGCAACCCCCACCCCATCTGTGAGGCATCTGTGGTCACTATGGTCATAGGCTCTGGAAGGACAAAGAGGCACCCAAGGAGAATTTGCTTGGAATGAGTACACCAAAGTAGATCTTTCTTGCAACAATCGGGGATCAGAATCTGGTTTGACATGGGTTGATGAAGCATAGACCATTGAGATGCAAGCAGCCATTGTAGTATTCTCATGTGAAACCTACATAGAGGAACTAGAGTTATTGATACTGCCATCAAACCTACAGCATGCAAAACTAGTCAGGCAGGAACCTTTTTTCTGTGGATTATCTTTTGAACCTGTGTAATGATTCTTTGGAGTCTTGTGGAAGGAAGGGATGCTATGGTTGTTCTTGTATTTAGAACTGCCCCTATAAACTCTAAATTTGGAGTTGGGTCAATTGTGATTTTTCATGATTTACAGTAATTTCTAGGTAGGCAAGGGTGCTAAGAGTTGAATCCCTTCTTTCTATCAAATGATGCCTGGTTGAAGCAGTAATCAGCCAGTAGTCCAAGTACAGAAACACCCAGAATCCTTGCAGTCTCAAGTGAGCTGCTGCTACTGCCATGCATTTGGAGGCTGTGGTGAGACCAAAGGGCAGCACTCTGAACTGGTAATGACTGGCTCCCAGCAGAAGCAGAGAAACTTCCTGGAGTGCTTGTCCATCTTTATGTGGTAATATGCATTCTGAAGATCTATCAAGCACATCCAGTCATCTTTCCTCAAAAAGGGAAGAATGGACTGCACTGTGACCATCCGGAACTTTGACGAATTGACATGTTCAACACGCTGAGGTCCAAAATCAGTCTCCAATCCCCTGTCTTTTTTGGCACTAAAGAATCTTGAGTAAGTTTCAGATCATCTCTGGTCTGGTGGAACTTCTTGGAGGACTCTTGTTTAGCAGTTTTTGAATTTCTAGACCTGCTGGATCCATCTGATTGAGTGGGGCCTCAGGGATTTGTTTGCATATTGTGGGAAGATAGGAAAAGGGTATGGTATAACCTCTGGATAAGATCCATGGCACCCAAGAATCTGTTATGTTTAGCCAGGTGTTTAGGTGCAAGGATAAGTGCCCCCCGAATGCCTCCAGAGGAAGTCAATTGAGCCACCTTTAAGGAATGCTCAAAGGGCTTACGCAAAAAATAATCTCTGATGCCCTGGTTCTGGGACCACCTCTGCTGCATGGGTGGAGTCTTCCATTGTGGTTCCCCCTCTGTCCTGGGGGAACTGCCTCCATGTGTGGGCTGTAAAGGCCCTTGGAATTTTTCGAACATCTTTCCACTGCTCCTCTGATTTTGGGAAAAGGATCTTTGGGGGGAGGTGGAAAAACATATGCCCACAGCAAAAAGGGTCTTACCATCCTTCTCACACCTGGATAAAGTCTCTTTCCTTTGGGCCAAACAAAGATGATACGTCAAAGGGTGTATTGATGAATGAAGACTTAAATGGTTTTGCAAAGGTGCATCCAAGCATGTCTCCTTATGGCTATGCTTGAACCCACAACACGATTGAAATTCACAAACCAACTTCAAAACCAAGACAGCAAGCATATGAAAATGTTGGTACCTCTTCAATCACAAAGCAACATATAAATAAAAAACTTTTTATTGTTAGCGCTTTTGAAGGGATCTGTGTCCCAACTTCATCAGACAAAGTTACAATCATTAAAACACACCTTATATATGCACCCTAATTGGATATAAGTGTCCAATTATGCAATCAGTAAAACATTAATTATATCAACTAAATATCAGTGTTTAAACTGCATTGCTTAAAACATAAAAATATTTTTTTACCCTATATACACAAAAGCTACCTGTTACTAATTTTATAAGTGTTTAACTAATCCAAAACTGAATGTAAACACACACATTTTTTAATTTTGTAAACCCCTTATGTAAGGTATAGTTGTGCTTATTCATGCTCTTTATAATGGAAATTAGTTAGAAAACACACATGAAACATATATAATAAATAAATACAAAAAACCTTGTCTCATTGATATTGTCAAACAATATTCAAATACTTAAACCAAAATTGGATACAAATGTTAATGTTAAAAATATCAATATTAAACATACTACTACCAAAACACCCATGCATCATCTGCGTAAAGCCTTTAGCTTTAAAATACTGCTGATTGAAACATATTCATTTAGCCCAGGAAAAATATATGCAGAAGTCCTAATCTGCCATAAAAGTTCCTGTTCTTCTAAACTGCCACGGCCCCCCTCTTAGGTCTAACCGAATTTGTTGTAGTACTACGAAAGCGAACCTATGTGTTGGATGCTCCTTTATATGTCTTGCCAGGGCGTTGTTCATATCAGCCCTACCAATACTGTAATTATGTTCATATATTCTTTGTTTCAGCTTTTGTTCAGTTTTCCCTATATAATAAGAGGGACATAAATCACAACATGCGGCATAAACTACTCCTTTAGAGTCACAGTTGTGTCTACCAATAATTTAGTATCTTCCATCCCTAATCTTAATATCAGTACCTACTTTAATAAACTTGCATTGTGGGCATGCTCCACATTTCCTCTTTCCCAATGGTACACATTGCATACTTCTAACATCCTTATGGCTGTTACTTTCCAAAATGCATTTGAGGTTCATGCCTCTTCTATATGTGAATCCGGGTCTGATACCCAGTACTTTGGAAATCATTTGGTCCTCCAAAATGATTGCCCAGTTCTTGATGAGAATTTCCTTAATACACAAAGTCCAAAGAAAAGGTAAACAAAAAGTTCAAATGTTGGTTCATAACTGTAGCTGCTGCTACTGCCATGCATTTGGAGGCTGTGTTGAGACCAAAGGGCAGCACTCTGCATTGGTAATGACTGGTTCCCAGCCAGAAGCAGAGAAACTTCCTGGAGCGCTTGTCCATCTTTATGTGGTATTATGCATTCTGAAGATCTATCAAGCACATTCAGTCATCTTTCCTCAAAAAGGGAAGAATGGACTGTACTGTGACCATCCGGAAATTTGACGAATTGACCTGTTCAACATGCTGAGGTCCAAAATCAGTCTCTAATCCCCTGCCTTTTTTGGCACTAAAGAATCTTGAGTAAGTTCCAGATCATCTCTGGTCTGGTGGAACTTCTTGGATGACTCTTGTTTAGCAGTTTTTGAATTTCTAGACCTGCTGGATCCATCTGATTGAGTGGGGCCTCAGGGATTTTTTGCATATTGTGGGAAGATGGGAAAAGGGTATGGTATAACCTCTGGCTAAGATCCATGGCACCCAAGAATCTGTTATGTTTAGCCAGGTGTTTAGGTGCAAGGATAAGTGCCCCCCGAATGCCTCCAGAGGAAGTCAAAAGAGCCACCTTTCAGGAACGTTCAAAGGGCTTACGCAGAAAGGAATCTCTGATGCCCTGGTTCTGGGACCACCTCTGCTGCATGGGTGGAGTCTTCCATTGTGGTTCCCCCTCTGTCCTGGGGGAACTGCCTCCATGTGTGGCCTGTAAAGGACCTTGGAATTTTTCGAACATCTTTCCACTGCTCCTCTGATTTTGGGAAAATGATCTTTGGGGGAGGGTGTGGAAAAACATATGCCCACAGCAAAAAGGGTCTTACCATCCTTCTCACACCTGGATAAAGTCTCTTACTTTTGGGCCAAACAAAGATGATACGTCAAAGGGTGCATTGATGAATGAAGACTTAAATGGTTTTGCAAAGTCACACAGGTGCATCCAAGCATGTCTCCTTATGGCTATGCTTGAACCACTGCTCTGGATGTCCCTTTTGCTGTATGCACAATGAGTCTCATGGGCAAATTCAACTCAGACTCCAGGGTGGCTAGCTGGGAGGCAACTTTCTCTTGGAGCCCATCAGCACAGCTCCTGCCAGGGTATCTAACAACTCCTTGATTAGGTCCCTTTGAAGTCTTGTGAAGTGTGCCAGAAAATTCAATGACCTTAGGGGAAAAGTCGATGAACATAAACCTGCTTCCCAAATCTAGCCATAGCTCAAGACTCCCTGATGGGTAAATGGATAGATGAACTCTCCTCAGCAAGTTCCTTTTTCGTGGTGGCTGCTATGACCATGGCATCCACTGCTAAACCTTTGGCCCAGAACTGCTTATCTTCAGGGGCAGATAAAATCTTGTCCAGTCTCTTAGGGATGGGTTCAATGATGTCTGCAGCCTTAGACGCCCTCTGTGAAATCAACAGGATGAGTTCGTAAGTGGGCAGAGTTGCCCAAGACGTAGACGGATGAGTACCGAAAGCCTGCAGGTAAAGTGATTCCTCTGAAGAAGGGTTTTGGGACTTCCAGTTACCCCTTTGTTTTAAAATTTCTAGAATGTCGCCAAAGGAGACATCTTCAGGTGGTGACCTTGAGGACCCTTCCCCCTTATCAAAATCAGTATCTTCAGTGGACCAATACTTGAGGGGAATCTAAGTGCTTCCTCTTGCACTTCTTTTTCTGTGGGACCTTCTCAGGAGGAAAATCTGGGGGAGGTATCAGAAGATGACAGAACCTGTGTCTGAGAAACCTGAGACTTTGTTGCTCACTGCAC
This sequence comes from Protopterus annectens, assembly GCF_019279795.1. Lineage (NCBI taxonomy): Eukaryota > Metazoa > Chordata > Ceratodontiformes > Protopteridae > Protopterus > Protopterus annectens. The sequence continues at coordinate 631,452,585 of NC_056750.1, forward strand.
CAGTGGAGAGACAGGTTGAATAACAGAGCTGGGGGGGGTATCTGTTCTGAGAAGGAAGGTACTGACTGAGCCACTGTAAGGGACAGGGCCCTCTCCATAGCCTCAAAGGCTGCCCCCCCAAAAAGTAAGGCAGCCAGGAAACAGAGATGGACTGCCTCAGAACCGAGGTCACTCCCCACTCCAAAGAAACTGCCCCCTATACAGAAGTCATGGCCAAACTGACTTGCACAGGGACAGCTCTGAAAAAATGAAGACTCCTGCCCCCCAGTACCAACAGGGCTGCTAAGGCTCCAGGAGGTCTCTGATTCTGAAATCACTGAAGAGCTCAGGGGAATTACTGGTTCCAAAGAAAAGGAGATCTCAGGAGTTGGTACAGTGCATGCCAGAAGACTTGGGGCAGTAAACTCTGATGCATCAGAGGTGATCAGAGGAGGAGAGGTTAACATGGTGAAAGAAGGCTTGGTTCCTGGACCCAAAGGGGTCAGAGCTGAAAGGGATCCTGCAAGTCCTCTCACCCACAAACTTTTATTCACGAGTATCTCCACATCAAGCACTGAAAGACTTTTGGTGGAATAGATCGATGACATGGAGGGAGATTTCAATCTCTGGAGAAAAAGTTCTGGAAGCTCGCCCACAAAGGGGTCAATAGATGGGGAGTAAATAGTCCTAGGTAAAAACTCCACTGGTTCAGTTTCAAAGGTCTGTGCTGATGTAGCTGGTGCCATCAAAGTAGAAGCAGTTAAAATGTCCTACACCAGAGCCCTCAACATCGAAGGTGTTGTGATAGTGGTAGGTGCTGGGGAAGTTGTCATAATCAAGGATTTAGAGCCAGAGACCTCCAGTTCTGAGGATCCTTTCGGAACACATGATTTCAGTTTCTTGGATTTCAGTGCCAACGGAGAAGTTGGAACTGACAAGCTCCTCTTTTTACCCTTTTCCAAGGAATATGAGGACAAAGGGGAAGATACACCTATCTTACTCTTGTCTGCTGCAGATATGGCTTCACCGAAGACAGAGGGATCAATCCCTTCAAGATAAGTTTATTACTTCTCTCAACAAGGGCTCTGTGACTGAACCCATGGCAAATACTGCAGTCTTCCTGCAAATGCACAACACCTAAGCAACATACACAAAGCAAATGCAAATCTGAAGAAGGAATCTTGTGGCTACATTTTTTAAAGCCAGAAGGGGCCTTAGCTTTGTCAGCCATCAGAAAAAATATGGGATGGAAGGCAGACACTCACACACACAATCACACATGGAGGGAGAAAAGGCAGAAAACTGAGGAGGATAGAAAAAAGTTTTGTTTTTTTGTGTGTGTTAAGAGGAAAGGAAACTATCAACAATGATGGCTTAAGAAGTACATCAAGGTGTATAGAAAAAGGCTATCAACAATGATAGTAAGAAATGCACTCACATGTACGAGAGAAAGAGGAAAATGGAAGCTAAAGGATAGAGAAGCAATAGAGAGAAAAAGCGCAGAAAAAAACTCAAAGAAATAAAATATTACCTAAGCAAAAAAGGAAACTCGAGAGCTCTGACAAAACGCGATTGTCTGGAAAAGTGGCAAACGAGATCGGAGGTAATTGGGAGAGAGGGATTGTGGGTAGAGGTGAGCGCAAGAGTTTTTGGCTGGCATGAGCTGTAGTAATGGCCAAGTCGGTTCTAATATCGGAACTGAACCCTATACATCAGGGATAAAATGAAGATTGACAGCATCAAATTAAATGTTAATAAAATAAATAAAATTAAAATAGATTAAGCAAGTTTATTTTTATTATTAAGAATAAAAGACATTTTTTCTTCTCCCCAAGAACATACTTACTGACTACCCTACCCTTATGACAATTCATAGCATTTGATAGCAGAATGCACAGACTTAAACAATACCAAGCCCTATCATAGCATAAAATGGTCTCTCTTCAGACCATTCATGTAAAGGAAGAAATTTATTCAGAAAAAATGACTGGTAGAAAAATATTGCATGGAAGTAAATAAGTATACATAAATGAAATGAGAAAATATGATTTTTGAAAGTGTGTTTTTAACATTTCCTTTTTGATTGGATGTAAAATCTAACATTATTACATATATAACATTTATATTAATAATGAATACTATTTACCAACTTTCTCTTTTAGTATAGTTCATGGAATCTAACACTTACCTGAAGCACTACAATATGAGACAATAGTACTTCAGTAACCTTGACAGTAGTACTTCAGTAACCAAGGCAGTAGTCTTGCTTCAGTAATCAAAGCAGTAGTACTTCATTTCAATGTGTTACAGAAATGATGCACTTCAAGAAACTGGCAGTTCTCTCATTTTGCACAGCACTGTCAAAATCCAAAAACATGAAGGTACCTTGTGTAGGGAAAAGTTCTATCACTGACCTCTAAATGCATCAGGATCTGTGCTTGTCATAGATAAGGGCAGCACCACACAGAAGGTCTGAAGCATGCATTATTTTTTCATGTCTGTTCTGATTAAGTATATCGATAGCCTACAAGTTGGTTACACCTACAATCACCAAGATATTCATCTTAACAGTCAGAAACTTACATTTGGTGTTTCTGTGACACGGTGCAAACGCAAAACTAGAAAGGACCTTGGCCAGAATTAATATGGTTTTCACTGAAGAATTTAATGTAAACAAATTATTTTTTTCCCCCTTTAGATTAGCCCATGACTCAGGGATAATAGACTACATGCCTTTGCTAAATGTTATGCAAAACTTCCCAGGAAAACCTGAAAGGACTTGAACATCTGCATCTGCATTCAGTCTTCCTTAAATAAACATATGATGTTATGATTTAGAAATTAGATGACAAAAACTGATTTTCTTACCTCACAAAATAAGCACGTAAAGATATACATATGTACTGTTATATCCTGAGGCCCTCTCAAGACAAACATTAGTGAATTTCACCTAAATTGCATCCATTTTCCCTTCATCGTTCTTTAATTTTGCAGCATAAAGCTCATATTATACAAACCTTTGCCTTTCAGAAAATAACGCAAAGGCTAAATTTATAAATTAAATCATGCCTTTATTAAAGTAAACTTGTCAGAGCAAGCTACAAGTATGATAAATGACCCTTTTAGATAATTTTCAGAAAAATGACAATATAAATACTTCATTCAAGTTCAAAAACTTGCAATTCTGTTCAATTTAATTAATACTGACTGTCCGTGACTCGCCTTTGTATCTGGCTTTGCTTTAGACTACTTTCATTCAGACCCCTGGCTTCTTTAGTCTTGCCCAGGCCCTTGCTTGGTTATCAAAGACTCCCAGCTGTATAACTTTTCTGGAGAGACCCCTCACAATATATTAAGCAACTGAGATAGACACAGCAAACTCCTTTGGGCCAGGCCTATACCTGCATTTTTGCAATTCTTCTGCTGTGAAAAGCAAACATGCACCCTTGCCTCCGAAGCAGGCTCCAATCTGTATATATCATCTGGAATACACTCCCATCTAAGTCTCACTGTAATCCCTCTGTTGTGACATCCAACTTTTTGTGTTGCTTAAAGCTTCCATTTTCTTTTTAAAAGAGCTTCTTCTTCTTTCGGCTTTTCTCAGTTAGGGGTCGCCACAGCAGATCACCTGTCCGCTCATGATTGGCAGTGGAGTTTTTACGGTGTCAAGTTGCCAGCCCGGTGCCCAACCTTCCACAGAAGGCACACACACACGCACTCATGCCTAGGGCCAAGTTAGTGCGTCCAACCCACCTACAGCATGTCTTTGGGATGTGGGAGGAAACCGGAGCACCCGGTGGAAACCCACGTGACCACAGGGAGGACATGCAGACTCCACACAGAAGGCACCCGCCCCAGCAGAGGATCGAATCGGAGAACCTCTTGCTGTGAGGCTACAACGCTAACCGCTGTACCACTGCAGCCACCCTCATTGGAGTTAATTTGGCTCCACCTACAGGCTATCTCATTGAATGACAGGTCATCCAGCTCGATTATGCCCCCAGTACATGCCAACATTAATACAAGCAAACTAACCCCCCAAAAATCTAACCAATGTTATTTTCTTGTTCATGTACAAAATATGGGTTCCAGCAACCAACTAAAAAAAAATCTTTCTGACTAAAATACAATCTGTTTCCACACAGTTGTGAGCATTTGCTAGCTAAGAGAAAATTTGCATTGAAAAGGATGCAAGCTTAATCTTATCAGAGTACACCATGGTTACTGGAATCTTTGGGCATTTTACTACCGGTACAATTTTAGGTATTTCCCAGCAATGAGGTAATCATTTTCAGTTAGAAACATCCTACAAAATCTTGGGGTAGTCAGACATCTCAGGGGCTAACATTGCTTGGTATGTTTTACATGACACTATTCACAAAATGACCATGATACTGATGCATTCAGAAAAGGGGAGACTAGTTAGCACAAAGAAACAGACACTTGGATTTAACCACAGAAAAAATAACCAATGTCTAGTCATGTAAAGCACATTGCAACGGTGGTATCAAACCTGCTATTGTAAACCTTAACTATATAAAAATGTACAGAAAACAGAGAAAAAGAAATGGACAAACAGTGTAACCCAATTCTAATAGGGCGTAGAAGACCAATTCAACAGACATCACAGCCCCAGGGTGGGTCTAAAAGTAGCTTTTAATACTGAGCAATGGTCCAGGAGGTTGGTAGACATGATGCTGCATTACACAATTTAAGACATATTATACTGGAATGGAACAGGATGAGATGTGGTCAAACAGAACCAACAATGTGTAGCATGTGCTCAGTGCAGTGCAGTTAAGCTTCTGCAAGTGTCACTGGACCAAAAACCCTGACCCAAAGGGACACAGGAAAAAAAGTTTTCAGATTAATTATGTGGATATCCTTCACAAGGACAATGGTAAGACATATGTTTAGTCATTAATGATCACTTTATACATCGGATTAAAGGATTCCTAATAAGCAATTATTATACTAAAACTTTTGCATGGATTTTGGCAAAAAAAAAAAAGAAGTTGTGTACTCACTATAACACTCCAGCTGTGTGTTGTCAATTTTCATTCTTCCTCAACTGTTGGGTTCGGATCTGACTCTGATGCTTTTTCTAGCTAATAGAACACTGAAACTCTTGAGGTCCTCCCTTTACCCGTAATGCCCTAGCTACCTAACATATCTCAGATCTCATTTGTCACCATAGCATACAGACATAGGATTGTGAAACTCAAGTGATTTATATTAGTGAGTTAATAATTTCTTAATTATCTTAGCTTTAGTCCTTCCTTGAACCTTTATAATTATCTTTAAATTTTCTCCCTTATATTTTGTACTTTCTCTAAATTTCCTTACTCTTTAGAGTATTTTTTTCCACCATGGTTGATATTCTGTTCCTTTTACCCAGTACTAGTCTTGCAGCTTGTAAAGATGCTCATATGAAACCCAATGCAACTGAAAAAGCTTTAACATTAATAGCCAAATAATAGATCGTAATGAAATATGCAGTGCAGTCTATAAAGAACTTTTTACTTATCTCATCTACTTATCACTAAATGGCATTTTATTGTTAGATGACTGCACTTATTTGAACAATCCCCTATTTTTCTGTAGCCATTCTTGGCAATAACAAAAGGGATATTACCCAAGTATATCACTCATAATCCTTACTATAAAGCTTATTAATCAGAGCTTCAAATACTGAATGGGTCACCGTAAAGTGAAAAATTCATGGAACAGAAGTTGCTCGTTACCCATAAATTTGAACTCTTTTTGGCGCAGACTTTGTATTTGAACCTGTTTTCCTCAATGAGTCAAGGATTCAGAAAAAAAAAATGACTTAAAGATTTTGCAAGGTAATGTACATTTGATAACACTGACAGACAAATGTAATCTATGTTCTGCAAGGAATTACAATTCGGTGTCAAGTTGGGGGGGAGGGACTAAATCATAGCTGACACAACTGCTGTTGCCATGAAACATACTATTTCTGGGGTGGCAGAATTCTTATCTCCACTATAATAGCTGTCACCTCTTTAAACAGAAATGTAACCTGGTAAAGGACCAAATGGCGAGGCTTTCCAAGTTACGTGCAGAAGACAATGCATTTCAAAGGTGAGTGGAGTAAATAAAAGGTGGAAGGGTAACAAAGTAATATCCACATATATTAATGGATAAATGTCCAGTAAACAATAGTATGGAGAATAATGAATTGCGACCCTTAGAGAAGGCCATGTTTATGAAATATCAAGAATACTGGCCCAATTAAGAATATTAAGAGTAACTGAAAAGTGTTTGGGTATTTTGACAACTTTGGTGATGAAATAGGTATGTCCTTCTTGTACATTTATAAAGGGGAGAAACCTGAAATATTTTTGAGTATTCCTATTATAGGAACTTTAAAGGTGAAAGACGTGATTATAGTAAAATTGATTACAAATGTGGTAGATGAATCCAGTACACATTATTAATGTTAAAGGAAATAATGCAATAGACAACAAAATTAATAAGGTTTTAAGTAGGAGATATAACTGTGGTTCTAAAGAAATTGTATATCTTATGTGTTGCAAAACTTGCAAAGCATATTATATCCTATCAGAATAATCAAGTGGGACTTGCGGTCTAGAATTTATGAACATGATTATAGTATAAGGAAAAATGACTCCAGAAATGCACTGAGCAAATTTGCACAAAAGTGCCCTAAGTTACCAAGTTTTTGTTTTCAGTTACTGAGAAAGCTAATATATATATATATATATATATATATATATATATATATACACACACATACACACAACTACACACACACACACACACACACACACACACACACACACACACACACACACAGACACACAGACACACACACACACACAGACACACACAGACACACACACACACACAGACACACACACACACACACACACACAGACACACACACACACAGACACACACACACACACAGACACACACACACACACACACACACACACACACACACACACACACACACACACACACACACACACACACAGACACACAGACACACACAGACACACACAGACACACACAGACACACACAGACACACACAGACACACACAGACACACACACACACACACACACACACACACACACACACACACACACACACACACACACACACACACACATATATATGTACTTACTGCTTGGCATTACTTGAATTACTTCTTAAAACATGTTTAAAACATGGGCATTAGAGCTTTTGCAAGAAGCTGGTTTTAATATTAGATTTTTTATTGGCTGTTTTTTCTAAATCTTGCGGTCAGTTTGGATTTTAAACATCTTAGCTTTCCCTGTGTAAAGTGAACTATAATGAAGTGAAACCATATTATGGAGAAAAAAAGCTTAATCAACTGGTATTTAGGTATTTTATTAAAGATTTTTTTTTTTTGTTGACAAGTCTGATCAGGTTTGACCATAGACTTTGCTGTTGGTTATAAAGAGAATGTGGATAGAAACACTGTAGGTATATCTGTAGCAAACACCATTGTTATATAACAAGAGAGACAATACTAAATGGGAACTATCAAGAGGAATCAGAAAATTACCAAATTATTTAGAAAAGACACAGATATTACAGCTTTGGTGCCAGCTGCTATAAAATCAGAAACTGACAAATACATGGGAATGTAAAAGCATGACAAAAGTTTTCAAAAGACCTATTTACCTTGGCACAGAAGGAAAATATAAACCTTTGCCTGGGGCAAGTATCTTGGTATGCCTTACAAGATATTAAAACATACTACAAGCATGGTTTCATAAAGTCAGTTTCTCCATAACATATGAGAACATTTTTAAAGCATTTGCAATTAGGTGCTGACACACAGGAAATTATAGCTGTTAACTTGCTATGGCCACAATTTATTAAATCAAAAACGTAAGAGGTAATATCTCAACTACGAGAATGATCCAAAACAGACATATGACATGGTCTGAAGTAACAGGAACCATTACCTTTGATTGAGGACTATCGAGAAAAAAAAAAGAAGCTTTTTAAGTCAAAATATGGATGTGATTTTAATACATTCTGCCAAATCGGAATGAGGGGACTGCAATAGGGAAATCTGGTTGCTCTATGTTCATACCTTCTAAGAAGAAGATACAAACTCAAGAAAAAAAATACCATGTGACATGTATTTCGGCACTTTGCAGTACTTATTTTGTAGCTGCTTGCATGCAAGGAATGCAGTTTACCTTTGCCTGAGGGTACATACTGTGGTGGGATTTGACAGATGAAAAACATTAAATTTCAGTGATGTAGTTCTGACATCTGGTTGACATACTATGATCTGAATTCTCTGGAGGAAAGTATCTGGCATTCCTCTTCTGCATGTAAACTACCTATATGGTTAAAAGGCAATTAGAGTGTCTTGTAAGGCTATTTTAATGATGAAAAAATGGGTAAAAAACAAGAGATGATGGCTGGGATTCATAGACAAATAGTGCATGCACATAGCCTGGCTCTGATAAGCAGCCAAGCAAAGGGTGCAGAGATTTAAAGATAAGGCATAATGTGTGTCTTCTTAGCTGTGGCCATACTCAATCAGCGAATTCCTGAATGTTAGTGTACTTTGGGAAGTGATAATCAAAAAGTCAAAGCTTACATAAGAGGCAAATTATTTAACATACATTTACAGTTTTTAATCATGTTCAACTTATTTTTAACCACCGCAGCTGCTATAATCCACAAAAGTCTTTTATTAACACAGTTATTGAGCGCTTTTGTCTCAATAAAGAGAGACTTCATCAGAATAACAAAGAAGGCATAAAAATGGCAGTTTAAATACTAATATCAATTGAAATTCCACCAATGAAATGTTAAATGTAATTCAAAACCTTCACACATCAATTAATTAATTAAAAAAGCCTGGATAGGATCACCATAAAGCAGCTTCTTGCAGCATGTATTAAGCAATGTAATGGTTCAATATATTTAACCAAACTTTTTTTTTAAAAACAGATATCCCTTATAGTTTGTTATATTTTATCTGCTTTTTCATGTAAGATAGGAACTATAGAAACTGAATCATTCAAGCCTGGGGGGAAACACTGCAGCTAACCTAAGCTGCCATTCTGTTTCTTTTTTCTTTAAAATATTTTTACAGTCCCCCCCCCCGCCATCCAATTTAATAATTTCCACTATCCCAAATAAAAACTTATCAAAGTTAGAACAAGTCTGAGAATGTTTACACAGTGTATACATGTGTTTGTTCCACGTTTTTACTTTTATGTAGGTAAGACCGAACGTCCCTTAAGATGTAGAATATATGAACATGTAAATGATATAAAAAAATGGAAAGCAGAACAGTGCACTGTACAAAATTTCTCAGACTTGTTCTAATTTTGATAAGTTTTTATTTGGGATAATGGAAATTATTAAACTGGATGGCAGGGAGAGACTGTAAAAATATTTTAAAGAAAAAAGAAACAGAATGGCAGCTTAGGTTAGCTGCAATGTTCCCTCCAGTCTTGAATGATGCGGTTTCTATTGTTCCTATGTTACATGAAAAAGCAGATAAAATATAACAAACTATAAGGTATATGTGCTTTTAAAAAAATAGTTTGGTTAAATATATTGAACCATTACATTGTTTAGTACATGCTGCAAGAAGCTGCTTTGTGGTAATCCTATCCAGGCTTTTTTAATTAATTAATTGATGTGTGAAGGTTTTGAACTACATTTAACATTTCACTGGTGGAATTTCAATTGATGTTAGTATTTAAACTGCCTTCTTTATGCCTTCTTTGTTATTCTGATGAAGTCTCTCTTTATTGAGACAAAAGCGCTCAATAACTGTGTTAACAAAATACTTTTGTGGATTATAGCAGCTGCGGTGGTGATTACTTGGACTACATCTCCTTTATGTGCAGGTTTTGCTGGTCTCTGACTTTTATTGCTGTTTTTATTTTTAACCACTACAAAATCAAACAATTCTTCTTAGGTAAGTCAAAAACACTTCTGGAAAGACATTAATCCACTTACGGGTTGTAAAACCCAAAATAATACTTATAATAATGTATTTCAATGATCAAACACTAGATTCTCATGGAAATATTTCCTTAATGAATTCATACACTTACCACAAATCAAATCTACCATCCCCACATTACTTCCTCAGCCTCCCACACCACCTCTGAACATGCTCCCCTTTCTACTCTAAAAAATAAAAATTGATGATATCAAAACACAACTTAACCTAATGCCAAGTGATACTTCACCAGGTTCTGATAACCTCAGTCCCTGTTTCATTCAATTGTGTAAAGACTTCATCTCCATTCCCTTGAGCACACCCGCCACAATTGTACAACTAAAAATACCATGTCCATCATGTGGAAACTGCCCTAATTAAACCTCTCCCTAAACAGCAAAACCCAATAAATCCATTTGGCTAGTTTCTATACTGTCCACCAAAGAAAATATTCTTGAAAAAATATCCACAATCAAATCTTTGTTCACATGTAGTAACCACCTCCTCCCCACAAAGTACCATTCATACTAGGCAGGATGCAACACGACAACTGTCCTGTGGAACCCTATAAATAAAATCCTAGTTAACAAGGGCAAAAGCAACCTCACTGGAGCAGTTTTCATAGACTTTATAATGATCTTTGATCTCATAGACCACTCACTATTACTCAATACACTTACAGAAACAGAGATAACTTACATTGGTTCAAATACTGTTTCAGTCTCCAACAGACTCTTCAGAGTTAAAATAGGGACCTTCATATCTGAAGCAACCTCACTAATTAAAGAAGCTCCACAGGGGTCCATTCTTGCACTGCCTTTTTTCCATTCTCCTTCCTCCTCTATCTGTATGGTGATGACATGGTCATTCACATTCAGCCATTCCCAGTCAGTAATTCAAACCTTGCTCCAACAACCCTTCAGCCATTGGTTCCTCCAGCACAAGCTACTACTCAACCAACCTAAAACTAAAACTATGTTTTTGGCACTAAATCAAAAGCTAGCAAAACTCCCAATTCCATAGATACTCCTTGATAAAAATAGCAGCTATCTTCAAATACTTAGATGACCAAACTCAATTTCCATCATCCCCTACAAAACAAACCGATATCAAAACTGTTTTCTGTTATGGGCTAAAAAATCCTCTTACCCAACTCTCTCATTCAGAGCTTTCAAAGGTAAAGGAGCCCTCCTGGCACAACTACAGTACAAACTACCCATCACAGCCTTAGCCTTGAACAATGTTAGAATCTTACAATCAGTCTCAAATAAAATATGCCATTTTATCACAATAACCTCCTCTCAGAAAACCACACTATGATTCTTCCAAAAGCCAAATGGCTTCCAGTCAAACAAAAAGCAGACCTTCTTGGCTCACTGCCCTTCAAACCTATTACCTTCACACACTTTCACCCCTTACACAGAAGCTAACTACTGAATACTCAATTCCTAACTGACTGCTATAAAAAAAAAAACAAGTTACATTGCACCAACCATGTATTATCCTATTATCCACTCAAACTACAAAACAATGGGAATCCTTCCAAAAATCTCTAAAAGTTGACACTTCCTATATGGAATTTAGAAAGGAACTTAAAATATACCTGCATAATCAAGCCGAATGTAGGTATCCTCAGACAAATCACATCGCCTAAACTACACCAACCCTACTCCAGCTCTAAGACAATTTCTTTTATATTCAGTCCCCCCTTCACACAGTTAGTAACTCGTTTCACTGATAAATATGCTTATTATATCCTTTTTTCCTCCTGACATGCAATTTTATAAAAGTCAAAACTTGTCATTTTTATAGTTGCTGAAATTAATGTATATTATTTTAGTAGGAAATTAGTTCCTTGACTGGAAAATTATTTGAAGGAATATCTTAGTAGCATGGATTGTGACAGCCCCATCAGGTCTATCCTGTGGAGTGTATACTGTTAAGTAAAAGAGCTGGAAGTAGGGTCTGAGGCAGGCCTGCAGCTTCAGACTTTTTTAACAGCCTGTATCATGAAGGGGCTGTGCAGACTGTGAATACTGGGTGAAAGCAGCCTAAGGTGCTGTGCATTTTTTTTTTATTTGAAATTGCAAAGGCAAATGGGCTATTGTTTTGTTTTTCATTTTTGACTAGTAAAATACACCTGTATTTTTATATATGACCTGCCACCAGTTGCTGTAAAGTGTAACCATATATTATGCTAATAATTTCCTAAAGCATGGTGAGTCTGTGTTTCTGGTGTGAAAAATAGGTGACCATAACCTGGCAGAATTACTAGAAAAAATTGTGGAATCACAGTTGGGATCTGAACAAAAACTTGTACAACCACAGCAACAGTTATTTGTACTAATCAGTATAGTTGCCATCTTCAGGATTCAGACACTTATGAAGAACTTAACCAGGGAGGATAATACAGTCGTGTTTGATTACATTTGAGCACTATATCAACACAGATAATTGAAACTGAGCAGACTGGCCAAACATCATGCCATTCCAGCCGACAGGAAATGCATTGAAAAAATGTGAAGAATAAAGAACGTTTGGTCAAGACTGCTGTAACTCAAAGTACAAGCAACAGAATTGTATAACTGGATGTTTAATGTGGACAAAGTGGTCCACACAGAGCCACAATTTAAGGCATACTTTAAAGCTCTGGTTTAATTCTGATAGCAAAAAAACTAAAATATTAGAAATTTTAGCAGAAGACAAGACTCTACAGAGCTTTGCCTAGTGATATAAGAATAGTACTGCAAAGTGATTTCAAGAACTCTGATAAATTAGTAAATTTAGTAGATGTTACTAATCATGCAATGATATTAATGAAATAATGTTTAAAGTTAATTTGTCTGCCTCTAAAGCTAAAAACTAGTAAGAAATGTAATGTTCTTTTAAACAAAAAGCAGCAAGCACTATGTTAATCTGTTTCAAATGTGGGAGGAGGGTTCACATTGTTAAATTCATGCTATTGAAGAAAGTGCTAATGACAGAAATGTGAAAACTCAAAATTATGCTTTAGATGATTTTTTTATGGAGTACAATAAAACTACAGCAAGGATATTTAGTCATCCTTTTATCGCTGTGCTACAACTAAACTAGTAGAATGGAGAGAGATTTAAGCATACTAGATTATGGAGGCATGACTTCCCTTATCAAGCATCCCATGGGATGTAAGAACATAATTACCATAGTGCCTGGTAATTACAGACCCATCAGCCTTGTCAACATGGTCTGCAAAAGTGTGTAGCATATAATAATGAATCTCATCTGTTATAATACCAAAATCTCATTAGTCTAGATCCACAGCAGTTTGGCTTTGTTAAAGAGAGATCCTACCTATTAAATCTTGTTAGATTCTTTGACTTGACCACAAAGGCTGTTGACAGTGGTCATGCTGTTCATACAACAAATCATGACCTACTCAAACTGTTTGACAGCATAACCCCATGAAGGCATTGTTAGTAAGGCAGGTGTTTTTTTAATACAAATCCATACATGATAAGATGAAGAATAAACTGGATTGTAAGAAAGAATACAGATAGTTTGTGTAAAAGGTGCTTAATCTGAAGGTATGAAGGTATCAAATGGAGATTCTCTACTAGGACCTCTTCTTTTCAGAATTTACTAACTTGATGTCAAAACTGAGAACCAAGACCTCTGGTTAACTAAGTTTGTGGATGATTGCAAACTAGGTGTTAAGACCCCCTCAGACCTTTAGAGTCATCATTTAGAAGTTACTGTACTTAATATTCCACATCTTGAAAATAGGCTCAAATAAAACATGAAAAAATATAGTATAATTTTTTTTGGCAAACAACCCCTACTAACAACATATGGTACAGACAACACTCCACTAGTAGGCAAAATTGTAGTCACAGTCCTTGATACCTGGGTTGACAGTTCCCTCTCCTTTGATCATATGGCAAATGTAGTCAGAAAATCCTTCTTATTACCAAAACTAATAGTCAAAGGCATATCGTCCAAATGTAAAGATAGCATAATCCGATTAGATCAATTTTAGAGCACAATACCTCCCCTTCTGTACCTCATTTGATATATTAAACAAATAGAGAAGCCCAAGAGTATCTTAAGAAAATTGCAGGCTTAAAGACCATGAGCTACCAAGAAAGGCTAGAAGCTCTGTCCCTTTACTCGGTATCTTGTAGATGCATGAGGGGATTGGTGCCTCCCATATCAAGCCATTTAAGAACCTGCTGTCCTTGATTTCCTATATTTCTACAAGTTTAATAGCTTAGCAGAAACCAGAACCAAAGACCTAAATCTCTACCAGCAGATAAATAGAATGTGATGGAGAGGTAGATTCATTACACAGTGATACACCCATTTATGGAATAAAATGCCACTGCAGGGTAAGAAGCGTGATACATTATCGTTTCTCAAACAGAAATTGGATGACTGGACAGGTATATGCAAATTTGCTCTGGGAATAACCAACCTAGCTGTCTTTGTGAAAGGGGGAACAGACTTGACAGTGGATATTAGTAAGGCAGTGATGGTCACAAGATTAAATCACTTTAATCTCCTATGAATTGTAGTAGCAATGATGATCTGTTGGTGAGATGTAGCTCTTACACATGCAAATTTTCAGACAGATCTAGGAAACCTGTGACATTGCCCAGCAGTACACCCTGACTAATTCATGATATAATATTAGGAAAATACTTTCCCTATTTTAAAACACTATACAAAATATGGGAGGAATAAAAATCCATAGATACCCTTAATAAGAAAGAGTAACAGCTTAATTACACCCATTAAATGAAAGAAACGAGGGTAAGCAAGGTAATGAAACTTGAAAAGATTCAGAATTAAAAGCAGGAGAAAGGAATTGGCACAGAACTACATAAGGAGCTAGAATTTGGTTGTGATTGACAGGAAAATGGATCCTGCCTGTTATCAGATGCCCAAATGACAGAACAACAGCAACCCAAACCTATAAAAGAAGTCAGTAAAGGATGAATGGTTGGAAAACCAAAGTGAGAATCAGTTCAAGGCAGAAGTATACATATACTGTACACAGAAATTTGTAAGCAGTGTTAGTACAGCAACACAGGATAAAATTCAAAAAGAAAAGCATTGAGTAAGGACTCAGAATAAAGTGAGTACAGAAATTGAGATATGCAGGACAACATAGTATTCTGATCTTTTTTCTGCTATTATAAAGCTGAGAAGCAGAGAATATAACTGAATTTGGAATCTAAGCAGCAGAAATTTGTTAAGCAAGAAAAAAGCAAAATAGTGATTTTTTTTCTGACATTCCCTTTTTAGCAGAACAGCAATATAGAAAATGAAAAGAAAGTGGATTAGCAAGATTACCAACTGCCTCATACATAGGACACAGGAAATCAAAAGATGGGAAGTTACCTCCATAAAGAGAACAGTCACCAACGGAGTCTCACAGCGTTCTATGCTGGGACCTCTCCTGTTTGGCATATACTCTTCCGAAGTAAAAGCCAATACCACAGAGCTCTGGCTGACCAAGTTTGTACATGACTGCAAGCTAGGAGCAGTCAGTGAATCCCTAAATTACTTTAGCCATTGTGCAGGTAGGTTTTCCCCAAATAAACAGCTGTTGTCAAAATCATGGACTGAAACTAAATGCAAAAAAATACATTATTATATACTTTGGGAAGTCATCTACTCCAGGGAGCTACCACACTGACAGTGTTGAGCAGTTGTTCAGGATTTGGGAATTTACGTGGACAATAATCTAACTTTTGAACAACATGTATCCACTGCTAATTTCTTCTGAAAATATAGCTAGGGAGTGGGATAAAATTAAAATAGAGTTTAAAAATAGGGTAGAAATAAAAGAGAGATATGGTTAAGAAGTAACAAGATTTATTTAAAGGCACTGATAAAGATTAAAGTATTGCAGAATGGGGGAATCTCACAGAACAAGAGGAGGAGCAACTGCAGAATGCTAAACAGAAAATAAGGGATTACCTTGATAATATGCATGAGTTTAGAAAGACTGCTGTTAAGCAACTGTTTTTGATAATAACTCAAGAGCACAAAAAGTTTTAGCACAACAACTCAGGCAGCACAAAACAGAAAGCAAAATCACCAAGCTTGGGGAGCCTATAACAAGGAAGATAAGAGATACTATACAGGTACTAGAAATATTTTGGAAATTTTGTTAGAACTTGTAAAAAGCAGAGAAATATGGAAAACAAGAAAATGTGCAAATGGAAATGTTTATGGAAGAATTAAATATGCCAAGTTTAGAGGCAGATGAAGCTTAATTACTAACAGCTGGGATAGGAGGAGATGAGATAAGAAAAAGGTGTTGCAAAACCAAAATACAGAAAGTCCCCAGTATTTTAAGAGGAGGTGAAGCACCAACATCCTGGAAGAAAGTGGTGGAGATTAATACCTAAAGAGGTTAAAGACCCATCAGATCTAGCTTCACACAGGTCAATTTCAATCCTAAACCATGATTATAAATTATAAAGTGTTTACGTCTATAATGGCTAAAAGAATGTCAAAGGTGATGCCAAAATTGACAGACATGGATCAATGTGGTTTTGTGGAGGGGAGACAAACATTTGACAACATTAACAGAACAATGATGATCTAGAAGGAAGATGCATATAAGAAAATACCATTGTTATTGGTGGGTCTTGATGCAAAGAATGCATTTGACAAAGTAAGCTGAGAGTTTATGAGCAGGGCAATGGAAGCATTTGCATTCCCTGATAAAATTATAAGGTTGATTAGGAGGATATATGAGGGATCGGAGGAGAAAATTAAAGTAGGTAGGTCCTCTTTGAACATTTCTGTTTGGGCAGAGGAACCAGGCAGGGGTGCTCTCTTTCCCCTTTGTTATTTACATTATGTTTAGAACCATTGGCAAAGAAGATAAGGAAGTCAGAAATTCAAAGATATAATTGGTATAGTAGTCAAAATAAAACCAGAAAAGGGCATTTCAGTGTTGTGGAACATTTTGAGACAGTTTCAAGTTTTTTCAATATAAAATTAATGAAGCTAAAACAAAGGCAATAGTTATAAAATAAGTACCAACACACACATTGGTTCGGCAATATCCATATTTATGGAGACATGATAAAATGAAGTACTTAGGAGTATGGATTAAAAAGGATTCTGGTCTGGCAGCTAAGGATATGTGGGAAGAGACTAAACAAAAGATAATACAAAAACAGAACCAGGAAGCTCTGTGTTATGGATATGAAAAGCAAGATAAAGCAGTTAAAATGTTTTTAATCCCTTTGCTAAAAATATGCCTGACCTCTGGGTAAAACTAAACAGACAAGAAGTTGTGGCTAGCAATTAATAAAGAGCTTAACAATTTTATCTGGAGGGGAAGATAGCAACAGTCAAATGGGATAAGCTGATTCTTCCAATAGAACAAGGGGGTTTGGAATTACCAGATATGAAAGAGTATTTCAGAGCTACACAGTTAAGGCTGCTATACATAGCACAAGCAAAAAGTTATAAGTCAAAGTAGAAAGGGATGATGATGAAACAAGGGGGAAGCTCAAGAAGCAAGGACAGACTGGGGGAAGTCAAATAAAAATGGAGAGATAGTGGGATTTTGGATGCAGATCCTTAAGGAGGAAAACAATAACCATGCAGAATATTATATTCCTAAAGCAGCAGAAAGTATTCTAAGAACTAAATCAACATGGGCATGGAGAAATGAGATTCTGCTAATAGGGATGTCTGCAATTTAGGAATACAGACAATAGCCAGATGGGGCTGGAATTTACTGGAGAAAACTGGCAAAAAAAAGGTATTGAGAGCAAATAATTAGAGAAGGAAAGGTATTAGAATGAAAAGAGCCCGAGAATTTATTTGGATGGCAGGCTAGAGATTACCTTCCCTATCAAGGACTGATATCAAAGTATAGGCAAAGAGAAAGAAAAGTACAGTTTTGTACCTACCATAAATGTAGATGTTGCCCCAGATGTCAGAAGACCCAAAAAGACAAGTCCCAAAAACAACCTGCACCAAAAAACATGTACAATATATACAGTAATATATACAAAAAATATAAGCATGTAAACTCACCCACAAGCAGAGGTAAGGAGGCTGGCAAATTATAAAGTAGCAGGAGCTGACAACATGCCTTGTAAAACAGCTGTGGCAAAACCAGCTCTAGTCTTAGAGTATATAGGCAGGTGATAATGCCTAGAGAAAGTATGCACTGAACTCCAAGTAGCTGCTTCCAGAATATCCTTAGTTGCCACCCCTTAGAAATGTGGCAGTAGCCCTAGTGGAATGAGGCCTAATCCCAGCTGGAACCTCTTTGCCATGATGGGAATAACAAAATGCAATGCAAAAGCCAATCCACCTAGAAATAGTTTGTTTTGACACAGGCTTGCCCTGTGAACTTAAAGCAAAAGAAACAAGCAACTGCTGAGACTGCCTAAAATCTTTAGTCCTGCTCAAATAATACTGTGTACATCTAAAGTGTGCAAAATCTTTTCCCCTTTATTTTGAGGATCTGCGAAAAACGTAGGCAAATAAATAGTTTGGTTTAAAGCCACTCTAGAAACCACCTACGGCATAATGGAAGGATTAGTACGTAATGATACACTGTCCTTATGGAAAATCAAAGGGCTCTACTGCCATAAGGGCCTGCAACTCAGACACCCTTCTTGCAGAAGTAATAGCCAACAGAAAAGCAGTCTTCCATGACAAATATTTCAATTCAGCAGTAGCTGCAGGCTCAAAAGGTTGTAGAGTAAGTTTTCCAACACAAAATTGAGATCCCAAGCAGGAGTAGGTCACGTGCATTTGGGGTCTGATATTCTTTGCCCTCTAAGAAACTGCTTGAACAAAGGATGCAAAACAAAGGTGGGTCACAATCATAGTGAGCTGAAATTGCTGCAGCATGAATCTTTATGGAAGAGAAAGACAAACCTTTGTCCAATAATTCAGTAAGATATTGAAGAGCCACACTCAAATTAGGCTCTGAAATCTCCAAATTCTTTGCTGTACTCCAAAATAAAAATCTCTTCCATTTTTCTCCTAGTACTAGGCCTTCTAGCTTCCATAATCACATTTAAAACTTGTTGAGGAAGCTGCGACCTACCATGCTTCAACACAGAATATGCCAAGCTGTGAGATGAAGAGATTGAAGCTTGACATTGAGCAGATGACCGTCCTTCTGAGATAACAGATGAGGAATCAGAGGTAAAGGCCATGGAGGCTTCTTTACAAGACTCCTTAGAAGTGGGTACCAGTGTTGCCGAGGCCAATCTGGAGCTATCAAAATCATCCTTGGCCTGTCCTGTCTGACCTTTAGTAATACCTTTGGAAGAAGAGGTAGAGGTGGAAAGGCATAGACATGAAGGTTTTTCCAACTGAAAGACAGAGCATCCACTTTCCAAGCTGTGTGATGAAACCCCTTTGTGCAATACTTTGGCAGCTGGTGGTTTAGTGGAGAAGGAACAGATCTATGTCTGGAGTTCCCCATGACACTGTCAATTTCTGAAATACATGAAGATCCAGTTTCCACTGTGGGGATCCATGATTTGTCTGCTTAATACATCTGCTAGGGAGTTCTGTGCTCCTGGCAGAAACCTTGCCTGAAGAGTCAGTTGTCTCCCATAAAATCATTGCTTGCCTGCATAGAGGATAAGAATGTGTTCCCCCTTGCTTGTTGATGTACCACATGACAGTTGTGTTGTCTGTTAGAATCAACAACTGCACTGAAAGAAGTAACGTCTTGTATCCACTTTCCATTTAGATGAGCTCTTGTTTAGGTGACATTCCTGAGCCCACCACAAGAATTCCTTTTGAAGGCAAGGTATTATTTGAATGACAGTGTCCAAATCTTGGCAGTGCTGTGTCCATACATGTTTGAGATACCATTGCAGCTTCCTCATATGCAGTTTGGCATTGGGAAGCACCAGAATACAAGATGCCATGAACCCTAATGCTTGAAGGACTGTCCTTGCAGTCAGCACGGACTGATGAGATAGTTGATGGAAGTAAAGTGACAGACTCTTTTGTTTGTCCGGGGTTAAAAAGGCCATCTGGGCTGCTGTATTCAGTCTCACACCCAGAAAGCACATGTCTTGAGAGGGTACTAGACTGGACTTTATACAGAATACCCTAGGCATCTTAGCACTGCTATGACATATTCCAGATGCTGTAGAAGGTGTTCCTTTTCTTGAGCCAGAATCAGGCAGTCGTCCAAGTAAGGATAAATTTGAATGCCTTGAAGCCTGAAGTAAGCTATCACTGGAGCCAGAACCTTTGTGAATACTCAGTAGATAAGCCAAAGGGCAATGCAGAGAACTGATAATGAAAATCTCCAGTTCGAAACCGCAGATACTTTCTGCAACTTAGCCTTATGGGCACATGAAGGTAAGCTTCCTTGAGATCCAAAGTTACCATCCAGTGATCCAACATCTTGAACTTGGGAATGTCCAGATAAGTGTTGAGGATTGATAAATCCTTAATTGCTCTCCTCGTCTTCCCCTTCTTTGGCACTTTCTGACACAGGGACTGGCTGAATAGCCCCTATCTGGAGTAACTGAGAAACTTGCTTGTGAGCCTCTTTTCTTTGTGGAGGAGGAACATCTGGCATGCGTTTGACAGGGGGCATTGTGAGGAAATAAAAACTGAACCCGTGATGAAAGAAATCCAGCACCCATCTGTCTTGAGTGATTAAATCCCAATTTTCTTTGAAAAGAGACAATCTTCCTCCCAAAGGAGCTGCCAGACGAGAGTCCACTGGCAGCTGAAAAGGCAGGTCATTGGTTCTGCTTCACCAGAAGTCTGAGCAGGTGAACTGTCTGATCTAGGCCTAAACGAACCTTGAGCCCTGCCGCCTAGACCTACCCCTAGACTGGGAACCATAAGCAGGATATGTCCACCCCTTAGCAGGCCAATTTCTACTAAACTTGGAGGCTGCACCTGCAAAAATCTTTAACAGTCTGCATAGACTTAGCTTTGTCCTCCATTTTCTTTAAAACTGCTTCCACAGGCGGTCCAAACAACACATCAGACTGTAAAGGAGCATCCAAAATCCTGGTCTTAACATGCTCAGCTAAATTCTGATCCTTCAACCATGGAACAGAACTAGTAGCAACCACCCTCGAGGAGGCCTGAACAGCATCAAAACCACACTGCAAAGAATGCTTACCCACTTGTTCAGACACATGAACCAAATCCAGCAATTCTTTACACTCAATACCTTCCGCCAAAGCATCCACCTTAGATTTCAATTGTGAAAGGAGATAATTCTGATATTTCAGCATATGAAATTGACAATTCAACGCCCTCATGGCTAGAGTGGAAGAAGTATATACTTTCTTACCCCACCTATCCAAAGCCCTTGCCTCTTTATCAGAGGGTACAGGATTTTTAACCACAGAAGCTTTAACACCTTTAGGCCCCTGAGAAACAGTTTCTGGGTCCGCCCTGGGACTCTTAAACAAATACTTATGAGCTTCGGCACCCTATAATACCTATCAGGCTTAACAGGAGCAGGAGGCAAGGAATCAGGGTTCAGAGAAGCCTCTGCAAAACATCCTCCACCACATTCAACACAGGAGGAATAGCTAAGGGCCTATGCTGGGGCAAAACAAGAATTCCCTAAGCCTTTTTCTGGAGTCAGAGTAATCTTGGCCTTCCCATTTAAAGTGCTCCTCATGGAGTGAAGAGTCTCTGAAAATGAAAAATCCTCAGGAGGAGAAGCTGAAGGAGTGGAATCATCCACATCAGAATCAGAATAAGTAGGAAACTCTTGCAAGTCTTCCGCAGAAGACTCTGAAGCCTGTGAACACTGTTCAAAACTATCAAACTCCTGTTCCACCCTAGGCCTCTTATCAGGTGGGGCATAGAACCTCTAATCAGAGTAATCAAATCTTCAGCCATTTTAAGCATATGTTTCTTAGGCACAGAGCCGAAATGCTAGGAGAAGCCCTACAGAAGCTGAACTTGGCCTTCCTCTAAAAGAAGCTTTGGCAACAGAAGGAGAGGCCCTAACTACCTTGGGAAGAGAGGGAAGAACAGTTACCTGAGAAGCCCCTCAGCCTGGCCTACCTCCTGAGAGGGCACATCCTGTAACAGTAGTATCTGCCTGAGACTCCATAGAGACTCCTGGCAAAACCTCTGGCTCCCCTGAGCCTACTGCGGTTCCTCACCCCTAGACTTCACTGTTTTGTCCTTGCGCTTCTTAGATGAAGCAGGCGCCGGAGCATCCGGCGGCATAGTATAATTGCAACGCTTCCCAAACACTAACCTAGCACAATCAAGCCTCCTCTTAATAGTGCGCTTGTTAAATCTAGCACAAGAGCGGCAACCAACATGCTCAGGCCCTAAACAAGGTATACACAATGTATGATAATCCATCTGCTTCCCACAAGAAATACAGTTATTCACTTTTTCTGACATCCGGTTAAATACTGAGGCAAGAAAAAACAAAATGTTCAACGGGGTTACTTAGCCAACTCTGTATTCGGTCTGAAACTGAAAATCTCAGAACGCCAACCTGCACTCGCAAAATTGCTTCTGCATCGGACCATGCGGCAAAAGACTGAGGAAATGACGCGCCATGACCTAGCCTTATACTCTGGTATTCGGGCCGACTGGGACGCGGACTATACCCAATTGTCAGGACTGCAGCAAGGGAAGACGAAGAACATCAGGGGGATCCTAAGTGAAAGACCAGCACTGGTAAAGTTTTTGGCAGTCTAGAACAGACGCTGCTGTTAAAAAGGAATAATTAGTACAGCATATAAACTTTTGCATGATAACTCTAAGAATCAGAGGAGGTTAGAAAGGACTGGGAAGGAAAAAATGGATAAGCAATTCACAAAGAAACAATGGGGGATATATGCATGTCTCCAATATATGCAAAGTCTAGAAGATTTAGGATCTTTGCTTGGAAGTGTTTACGGCGGTATTTTTATACCCCAAGTAGACTCCAAAGAATTTTTCTTCAGGTAGACAGCAAATGTTGGAGGTGTGATGGGGAAGAAAGAGAAAATTGGGAACATATTTTCTGGGAGTGTAATGAGCTGGCAGTAGGGAAGGAGACAGATTTAATGAGGTTGGTACATGTGTGTTTGAACCTGTCTTACTTGGTGGTAATATTATGGAAAGTGTATTTTTTTTAAGGTAGGGTGTAGGGTTAGTTTTAAGGGCAGGGGCATGGATAGAGTTAGCATATATTACTACAGTGGTGCAGGTAACCAATCACAATCAATATGTTTTGCACTTGAGAAGAGGACTTCAAGAACACAAACTGACATCATCATCATCACAGCATCACATTGTGAATGCTGTAAATGAACTGCAAGCAGTTTTAGCTACAGCTTTATTAAGGAACACGTTTCCACTAGCTTGATTTTAAAAGTAAAGCTCTCAGTTCTGCATCTGATGAAGTCTATGGAACTTTGATGAAAATGCTATTTAATACAGTGCATGTGTTTATGAGTGTACTGTGTTTTACGTGGCTGGATTAAAGTTTGTGAATACTAGTGTTGGCTTGGACTTTTCCTGGGTACTTTTGGTTTTGAGGATTAATTAAGTGCTTCAGTTCTGCAGTCATTTCTGGGGTATACTATCACTGCTGAACCTTTTTGTTGCAGAGTGCTTGTGTTTGAAACTTGCTATAACAAATGTGTTATATGGGGCTTCTTGCTTCGGAACCTTGCTGTAACACGTCTATTATTTCATCATTTATTGAACAGAATAAAGACAGTTCACATTTTACATGGTCAATTATGATTACGGCTTTGATCATAACCAGAGAAGTTTTATGTATATGAGAAATGAATTCAAAACATTTACCTTGAAAGTGAAGCTTGAAAGATACATTTTTCAAATCCATTATGACAGGATATAAATTGTTATGACTCAGATACAGAGTTGATAGACTTAAAGATTCCCTGCAGACTGCTCTATCAAATACACTGGGTCAGCAAATCGGTGTAACTAAGGAAATATTGTTTTTGAGCTATGATACAGAATCGGAATTGTCTAGACATAGTAAGGCCTTGCTGAGTCTAATTATGGTGGCTGCCAAAAAGCTGTTACTAGAAAATGGATATCAAAGTCTAAACCAACTTTACTAGAAGTAGCGAATATTGTAACAGAGATACAACTGGAACTGGGATCTTTAGAAAAGGGTAGGAGCAAATTACATAGGAAAAACGGGAACTGTGGGAACAATATATGTAGAGGAGGAATGAGGTTTAAAAGAAGCAGGATTTGAATAAACTATGTAATGTCTGACTGACAATAACTGGATAGATTATAAGTGACGTATAATATTTGCAACTACAGTTATGTCAACATGATTTGTAATGTATTATGTTTGCAACTGAAATTCTGTCAATATGGTTTGCTTTCATTTATATAAATACAAGATTGCCTATGTTATATGTAATAATTTAATAAAGGTGTTTCTTGTTTAAAAAACACAATTCTTTGTAATATTAAGTATCACAGCACTACATGTCTAATAGCTTTTAAAGTTGTTGGTCAACTTGAAGTGTGCTTTGCTTCCATAACTTATAACATTCAATCCATAATAAAGACCAAGCCAAAAAAAAAAAACGAAACCCAGATAAAGGACAATTTTTAAATATTGGTGCTCTTAACTTAGGAAGCTGACCAAGTTGACAGAAAAAATAAATTAGGACTAGCAAGCATTGTCTTAAGTTAAAAAAAAAGGTTTTGCTGTGATTGCTATGCTTATTTATTGATTATAACCCACAATCTTTCTTCAAAAGGTCTCACATTTTGTTAGTGAGAAACAGAAATTTTGCTGTATAATCACAGATGTCCCAAAGTATTTTTTCACTGTTATTTGTGTGACAGAATTCCATACCCCTCAACTGTCCAGATTTTTGCCTCATATTTTTGGTCTGCTTTGCATAAAATTTGTGGTTTTCTAGGCTATTGTGGCAAATCAGTGAGGACTAAATAATGACAGGCATTTGAGTTTCAGGCTTTATACCCCTCAGAAAATGCACAGTAACACACATCCTTTAATTCTAGCAACTTTTTAAGTTTATAAGATGAATATTTAAAATTTGCCCCTATGTTGGGGCTTTGTCCCCCCATTGACATTGTCCAGATTTTTTTGTGCCAAGAGGTTGACAGCTATGCAGAGGTGGGGGTGTTGCCAGGGTCGGCCTTAGGTCAAATGGTGCCCTAGGCAAAAGGGCTAACAGCACCCCCTCCACATCACCTGGTGCCCCCATCCTGGTCTATTTACTCCATCCATTTTACTGGAAAAGCGCCCCTGCTAGAGTGGCACCCTAGGTGGTCACCTAGTTGGCCTATGCCTAAGGCCGGCTATGAGTGTTGCAGCTTTTACAGCAGCTAGCTGGATTTTGAAACAGTAATACGATTACTTTAGTGTGAGTGATATCAAAAACTTTCCTTACTTATAACAAGATCATATGGAAGAACATGACTGCAATAGGTTCATAGGTCGGTACTAGGCTATCGGCCCTAAGGCCTAAGCAAGCCCGGCCTTAACAATCCACTGGAAATGTTTTCCCACAATATTTACTTCTCTGGGCCCCTGTCTAGCAGGGTGACTGACATGATCCCCGGGGTGAATTTCCTATCTTCCATCCAATCATCAAGGTTCCTTTTGAAGAGGGCCAATGAGGTGCTTTGACATGTATGGGCAAGTCTATTCCAGAGTATGGAGAGTCTCTGGGTCAGGAACCTATCCCTTCAGCATGTTTTGTTCATTGTGATAAGGTTTAGATCCCTGGAGCGCGTGGCTGAGGGATTGGGATTTCTTTAAGTGGAGCATGTCCAATAGCTCAGGGTTTGACATGGCCTTGTATGTTAAGCAGAGATCACCTCTGAGTAGACGATATGCCACAGAGTATAGCTGGAGTTGTTTTAGACTGTCAGCATATGGCATCTGCTTTAGGCCTGTGATTCATTTAGTGAGGTATTTCTGTGGCCTTTCCAGCTGTTGCAGATGTCTTGTGAGGTACATACCAAATGGGGTATTATACTCTATAATGGGTCTAATGAGGGATGAGTACAGTGGGACAATGACCTCCTTTTTTCTGGATGAAAAGCCCTTAGTGATGAGGTGTGCCACGTAGAAGGATTTCCTGACTGTTGTGGCGATGTGGTTATCGAAAGTGAGACCACCGTCCACTTGTGTCCCGAAGTCTCTCATCACTTTCGATGTTTAGTGTCCTGCCATCTATGTGGTAGTTCATGGGTACATGTTTTTTTCCAAAGGGGATGACTATACATTTCTTGGCATTAAGCTTGAGCCCATGGCTCTGGCACCAGGCATCTGTTTCTGTAAGGCCCTTTTGTAGAATATCCACATCATTTGGGGATTCAATAATGGCTCCCAGTTTGCAGTCATCTGCAAACTTTGTTAGCCAGAGTCCCTTAGTGTTGGCCTGTACTTCAGAGAAGTAGATGCCAAACAAGAGTGGTCCCAGGACTGAACCCTGAGGTACTCCACTTGTCTGGAGCTGGATTTGGAGTTGGCTACTTTTACAGTCTGGGTTCTGTCAGTAAGCCAGTTGGCAACCCATCGAGTGACATAGGGATTTATGCCCAGCTTAGTAAGTTTATCTATGATTCCCAGAGTGGGGGATGGTGTCGAAGGCCTTGGCGAGGTCCAGATAGGCTGTGTGGACCTCCTTACCCTTGTCCACAGCTCTGGAGACCAATTCGAAGAAGTCAATCAGATTCAGGAGACAAGATCAGCCCTTCACAAACCCAAACTGGGTGGGGTCTAGTGTCTGGAGGTTGCCAATGTCTTTGTTTATAAGTTCCATGATAATGCGTTCCATGCCCTTGCAAATCAGGCTTGTCAGACTGATGGGACGGTAGTTCCTGGGATCCAAGGTGGATCCTCCCTTGTGGAGCAGGATAACTGTAGCTGTGCGCCACTCAGTGAGCCTGAGGTGAGGCTATGATTAAACATGACACTTAGGTGGGGTGCCAGTTCATTTTGTAGTTCATGTAGTACACAGCCTGGGATGTCATCTGGTCCCATGGATGCTGTATTCTTAGCTTTGGAGAGTGCTGCTTCTACCTGTGTGGCTGTGATTATCGGAATTTGGCAATCTTTTGGTATTGAGATGGGCCCTTTAGGGGGTGAGAGGGGAGTGAAGTTGGCACTAAATCGATCTGCCAGGATATTGGCAATATCCTTGGGATCAGTATATTTAATGCCATTCTGTTGTAGCTCAGAGCAGATCTGAGCATTGCCATTTAAGATTCTTGATAGAACTATAGAATGCCTTGTGGTTGTCTTTGGAATCTTTGGCAATTTTATTTTCGTAACTAGCTTTTGAGGATTTTATGAGGGGTCTCAGCTTCTTACTGAGGCTGGTGAGGGAGTTTTTTGCATCCTGGGATTTTCCTCTTTTCTGCAACAGTTTCTTCCTTCTGTTGTACAATTTGTTTATGCAGGGGACCACCAGATTGGCTTCCTTTTTTGGAGAAGAGCATCTTGGTTCTATTTGGGATGGCATGATTCATGCATGAGTGGATGTGCTCGTACAGTGCCTTAGTGTAGGATTCTGCAGTCGAACTTCCAGATCCTGTCTGCGTGGGTGTTGTGAAGTTTGTCACTCCCGACTTCAGTAGCATGAAGTTGGCTTTGGAGAAGTTTTTTTAAGGAGGTTTCCTTACTGGGGGGTGGGGGTGGGATGTGGATGTCAAGGGTGATTTGCTTATGGTCAGACCTGACCAATGAGGGGGTGACCACTGGTGTGGAGCATCTATCTCCCATGTTGGTAATGACCAGGCCTAGGATGCTGGAGCCCCTGGTGGGACAATAGATTACTTAATCCAATGCCCTGTTGGAATTTATGAATTCCAAGAACCGTTGGGAAAAGGAGTTGCTACCCGAGTAGTTTTCCCAATTAATGGCAGGGTAATTGAAATCACCTAGTATTAGGGTGTTTAGCTGTATCTTAATATTTTCCAGTATGTTTAGGAAGGTGTAGTGAGAATCTTGGGGTATGGTGGGGGATCTGTAGCAAGCTACAATTTGGATTGCAGTCTTACCTAGTGTTAGTTGCACCTGGAGAATTTCAGATGCATTGTGTTGGGCAACTAGCCTGGAGGTGTGAATATCCTTGGTGAATATGGACACTCCTCCACCTTTAGTGTTTCGGTCTTGGTTTTGTGGCCGAAAAGTGTGGTAAGAATTGTAGCCTGGTATTGCAGGGGTGCTCTCTGGAGCCTTGAACCAGGTCTCAGTCACTGCACAGATATCGATGTTCTCCATTTTTAGGAGTGCCTTGAGAGAGTGCATTTTGAGGTTTAGACTTCTAGCAATGAGTAGCATTACCTTCAGATTTTGCATACTTGTACCTGTTATGGTGGTGGTTTTATCCTTTGAACCTTGCCTAAAAAAGGCACTATAGGGGTGGCAAGAGCTTTAGCCAGTAACCTGAATCCCAGGGGTGACAGGTGCAGACCATCTCTGGCAAAGCATCATGGTTTGTCGATCATGTCTTCCCAGGCAGACAAATACTGGATCCCCTTTGAATGACACCAGAAGCTTAGCCAATTGTTGAAGTCAATCATTTTGTCCTTATACTGTGGTATCATTCTGGGCGAAGGCAGGATGCTACTCAGGGCTAGGGTCATACCTGCCTGGGTCACATGATCCAAGAGTTCTTCCATGTCTCTTTTCATGTAGTCCAGGGAGGTACATCTCAAGTCATTTACTCCAGCATGGACAATGACAGAGTCATATTTGTACTTGCTGTGGAGTGACTTGAGTGCATGCATTATGTGGCCGATCCTGGCACCCGACAGGCAGCTGGCTGTAATTTTCTCCTTGTTCAGCCTGGTGAGTGGGACATCAGTGTGCCTGACTATAGAGTCACCTATGACTAAAGTGTTGGGTACATTGTCTTGCCTAAGGGGCTGTTGTTGGGTGGCACACTGGTGTTGTGAGCTATGTATCACTTTGGTTGTGACTGGTGTTTGTTTGAATTTCGGCTTCGGAGGTCCTTGTTGCTTGGGCATATTTTTATCTTGATTTCACAGTATCATCAGTTTGTTTCATGCATTACAAAGCAATAACATACATTAAGCGTATGTGTTGTTCTGGCCTAACTTTCCAGCTGGAGGTTGCTCAGCATGATGCCAAAGGCAAAGCCCAGCAAACAGAGGTGTGACATTATATAATTACAACAAACACACCCTGAAGTGCAACATTACTATTACAGTTTGATCAGAAGTTATTAATTAGTTAACAGGCAAATATTAAGTTTTTTATAGTTTGAAATATTTCTTTGCAGAGATAACAATGAAAGAAGTGAACCATACATTATAAAGTCTCAGAATAATAAAAGCAATGTGGAAATTCATTTTCTATTTAATTGCTGCAGCACATACTGAAATGTGAAGCTGTCATACTGCATTCTGTTTAAAAATTGCAGAAGGGCCACATTTCTTTTGTCAATAAAGTTTTCCTGGCTTCAGAATTACTTCCCACTTGACATTCTCCAACCTACAAAATATGTCACATGTAATTCATTATTATACAAAGGGATACAGCCAAGTTGTACCTTCCTATTTTATTTTGTACTTTTTACAGTCTTATTATTGTTTACATTCTAAGGAGGTCATTTTTCTTCTTGTTCAGTGACATAATGCCCCTTAACAGTTTTCCTAACATAGCCCAAGGGTGCCCATTAGGATACTGTCTCAAGGCTCCACCCTTCTGAAGCTTGGGGTTGCATTAAACAGACCCCAGACATTGGTGAGGAGAATGACAGCCATAGTTTGTTTCACGCCCCCAAGACACAATCCTTCTTGAGCATGGTGTGGTCTGTAGGAGCTAGCTCCAGGCTAGCAGTGAGGGAACTGGGGAGCCACCAAGTATGCTTGAGGAGGTACATTGTTATTACTTATAGCAGCCTTACCTTACATGGCATCATCATACCCTACATGGCATCATCATACCCTACATGGCATCATAAAGCTAAACTTGTTAAGCGTTGGGACCACTTGGATCTCTCCCAAACCCAAGAGTGAAAGCTTCAAGCCCACCCACATGTTAGCTCAGTTTTACCCACACTTTTGTCCTCTCAGAATTAAATAAGTGGAACATTCTCTAGCAGACACATTCCTGGTCTCCCCAGTTCTAGAATATTCATCCTCCTAACTTGTGCCATCAAGTGTACAAGCTGCTAGTTGAACTGCAGTTGCATGGAAGGTAGTTTGGGTTTATCCTCCAATGTCACTACTGCAGGTTTGTACCTTCCTATTTTGCAGGATACGCTTTATAGACTAATTCAGACATTCTGTCAGTTGAATAATACAGAAACAATTAATGATATCTTCAACAATATCATTAATATAACACAGAGTAACACTACAGCTTGTTACAGCATTAGTCTAAAATGTAATAGACTTCTTTTAACCATAATCCTCAAATAACAATAATTGGTAGGCATATTACAATAATGGTGCATTAACAGAAAACTGAATTAGTGAAGCTATATTTCAGAATACTGAAAGTATCATCAGCCATTCTCAGACAGAGTGTATGCATAGTAATTTAACATGTTTGCTGGTGTTCTTTTTTTCTGCACATTTTTAAAAGATTGAGGCTCATCTTAAGTGATTATGTTTTTAATAACATAACTTGCTAATTAAGCAATTCTGTTGCTCCAGAGCAGCACATACTTGTGCTTGTCCTATTAAAGTTTTTTTTTTTTATCTGTGGCTTTGATACATTTTAAAGTGAATGCGGAATGAGTATGATTCTTCCATCTTGCTGGTATGAGTGTACAAAGTGTTTAAATTACCCCAAGGTTCAGTGACTAGATTAGAGTTTACTTTGATTTAGGGGTGGTGTGGAGGTTTGTTCCCATATCACTCACGGATGTGTATTCATTTCATTTGATATAACAGGCTGGATCAGTTGGCATTCACTTCACAGTGAGTCACATGCTATATTTCAAATGAACAATAAATGGTACTGTAGTACTAATGTCAGAGCATAACTGTATAGCTATGATCCCTATATCTAACAGCACAGCTTATAGTAGATTCAGTGACAGATCCAAGTAATGTATTATTACATTACAATTAAGCTTCCATATGAACTCTCACAGGCAGTGTTGACATGGAAACTTACAGCGACAGTGCGTATCAAACGAACAGCAAAAGCATGGTACACAAAACATATTTTGATCCTATTAAAATACCTTTGAAAAGATTACAATGAGGCTGAATTTTGTTAAGGCAAACTGTCTTCATGGAACTGATATGACCTCTTACATATAGCTAGTAAATCTAGTGCTTCATGTGATAAACAGAGATGCTGCCAGCCCAGCTAGCTAGAATTTTGTAAATAATTATATGTCACTTGAAAATATTAATATGATTTATATAGAAATGTGACACTGCCAGCCCAGCTAGATAAAATTTTGCAAATAATTCTGTCATTTGTGAAAAGTAATTTGATTTGTATGCTTGCCTTAAAAATATAAGAAAACTATGTTCTGTACTGAGCTTTAAGATTGTAACCACAGTATACCTTGCTGGAAAAGAGCAGAAATGTGTATAAGCTATATATCGCTGCAAACATATGGTTTCATAGTAGAAATTGGGACATACAGAGTTATCTTGCAAAACTCCAAGAAAATAAGTTGATAAGTAAAGAGTTTTACGATGTGTCATAAAAGTTAGTTTATCGCAGCTAAAAGACAGGATGCCTATGCTAGGGGCTCTTCTTTCTATTGTCTGGAAACAGTGGTAATTACAGGTTTCCAAGGTTATTGTTTTATGACTTTCAGTTTCAAGCAAGCTTCTAAGAGAAGTGTCAGCTTCTGAGAGATAAGTATTTTTAACAGAGATGTTAAAATTTAAGTTCCTTCTTGCCTGGGAAACTTAGGCAGAGGTGACAAGAATGATGAAATCTGAGATGATACAGCAGTAATGTGTATTATTAACTTAAGAACTATCTCAGAGAAAGAGTCAGTGCATTTTGTATCTTGTTCTGGACCTGTAAATATCTTCTCACCAGCACTTTGTTTTGCTCTGTAAGTAAGACATTTAGGGCACAGTATCTCTTAGAGATAAATAAGAATATAGCAAGAGTAGTCCAGATGTTTTCTGTATTTATGTGAGACTGCTCTGCTATGTTGTTTTAAAGTATTTCCTGTGATTCTAAACTCTATTGTCACTGTGTTGAGATAGTGAGTATTGTCTTGTGCTTTTATTTATTATTAAATATATTTAAACCTTTTAATTGTGGCTGGTTTGTGTAGAGATATATAAGCTCTTAAAGTACATGCATGTATTTGGTGGTACTCTACAAGCCACTCCTAAATAGCCTTCAAGTCTTAGTCACACTTACCATTTGGATAATAGTAACATTGCACAGTAGAATTGGACACCCTTCGGTAAGGGCCTTTACAGTAGCTGATACGGGTGGTTGGTGGCAAGTGGTACTGCCATATAGTCTGGGCAGAAGGGGCCATAGCTGCAGAACCTGTGCCAGCCTTCCCCACGAATGTCTGTGTGTTCGCATATAAATGAAATCTCGAAGTGTGTATGTGACAGCTACTTGGGCAGGGACATGAAGCACTGGCTGGACAGAGAATGTGCTGGAGGTTTTGGCTTGACCACTCTGCTAGGATGTTAACCTTATAGCTGTGCCAGTGGGGAGTCTTGTTGGGGATCTGGAGAGAGAGGGAGAAACCAGCCCCACACTGACTGATCTCTGTGTGCTCTTAAGGGAAACTGTACATTACTGTGTGTGCACTGTTCATCCTCCCAATGTGCACATCCTTCACTGGTGTTAGTGGTGAGGATTGAGGCTCCTTGATTACTGGGCCAGTGCATGGGCATCACATATTAATTTGGCAGTGGTGGGTTATACACATCAAATATTAATTGATTGTGGTGAGATAGCCACATCACATATTAATTGGCTTGTAGTGGTGTGGACATTGCATTTCTGTAGCTTGTGTATAGTGATCACTGAAGGTGTTTTGCACTCTAAATCAGCCATGCAGTGAACATTCAGAGTTCATATCACAATTGTTTTATTCCTTTTGTTAGCTTAGTCAGGGAGAGCAGGCGAGCATGTCAGCAGGGGAGTATGGCAAGCTGAAATGGAGCCAGCTGGCTGAGATGTGCCAGGCTAAAAGACTGGTGCATGGAAACTAAAGCAGACATGATTGCAGCTTTGGTCACAGCTGCATCAGGGAATAGCAACCAGGAGGACAATCAGACTGGCTGTGAAGAGGTACAACACTCAGAGAATGGACAGCTCAACCTTTCTATAGAGTACTTAAATTCATCTGGATCTAAAGAGCCTTGAGTTGGAGGCCAAGCATTTGGAAATAGAAGCAGCAGAGGGATTGGGGCATCTTGAGACTGAGGAAAATGAGAAATGGTGACATCTGCAGGCTGAGGAGAATGAGAAACTGCTACGCCTGGAAGCTGAGGAGAAGGAGAGGCACAGGCAACTTGAAAAGGAGATGCTGACTCTTCACTAGAGTCATGGAAGTAATAGGGAAGGGGTTAACCGAACCCTAGAAGCAATAAAGGTCAGTAAATTTCTTCCATGATTTACAGAGGGGGATAATTTTGATAGTTTCATTTATATGTTTGATAGGGTATATAAGCAGCATAATGTTAACCAAAGGCTCTAGGTATGGTTCCTGACCCCCTTACTCCATTGTAAAGCTGTAAATGTTCTGTCCAAACTGTCTTATAATGACTTTTTAAAATTCTAATGTTGTAAAGAACTGTTTGCTAGAATTTTTTTAAGCTAACACCCAAACCTTATAGGAAAAAGTTTCATGAGCATAGACGCAAGGCAGATGAAAGTGTGTGTGAATATGTTGCTGAACTAAGCACTTATTGTCATAGGTGGGTGAATGGATGTCAGGTCACCACATTTGAAGGGCTGGCAGACCTTTTGGTAAGGGAACAACCCCTTAACACTTTCGTGAGGACATGACAATCTGGTTAGCTGACAGACAATGCCTTAATGTAGATGAGTTGGGAAAGAAGGGAGACCTATACCTAGCAAGCAGGGCATCACTGTACATGAAAGGGACACCCAGTGCTGCTCATAGATTTAAGGGAACCCATGGTGGGTAGCCCAGACTGCCCCAACACAATCTGCCAATAGCAGGGGAAGCCACTAGTCCAGGTACACATCCAGGACCTAGGGTTAAATGTTTTGAATGCAACTAGTGGGGCCATGTAGTATACAGACGTCCATGGAGGCAAGGTGGGGAACAAAAGGTGACGAAGCCAGTAAGTGGGAATTACAAAATGCCAACAGTAAGTTGTCTTGAGACAACAAGGGTATCAAACTACCACAAGAGGTTCTATCCTATCTTAGTGAATGGCAAAGAGACCATTGCTAAGACAGATACAGCCTCTGACATAACCATTGTAAAGCCTGCAATGATTACAGAGGCGTACTACTTGCCTGGGCAGTCTACTCCAGTCAGAGCTTTAGAAGGGACAACATTCCAAATACCTTTGTCTAGGGTTCACCTAGACTGGGAGGGTGGAAAAGGAAGTCAGCAAGTAGGTGTGTTGGAGGATATCCTTGCATATGTCCAGATAGGAAATGACTTTGATAATGTAGTACCGTGTGTTCAAGCAGTTACATGCAGTCAGGCTTGGAGACAGGCATGTGGGTCTGGTAGCCTGGGGTAGACCATACAGACCGCACACTTGTAGCCAGGACTTGTGAGGTGGTTACTTCAGGGAGGGAGCTACCCTGTAGTAGTGAGACTGAAGGTGAGCTACAACTGCTTGTTGGTACTGATGCTCCCTTGGACAGAGTGACTGCAAGGGCAGAGGTGAGTAGTAGTATCCAAGCTGACAGTGAGGCACCGCTGTCAGAGGATAACAGACTTCCTGTAGAAGGGGAGGTGGGAAGGGTTACAAAAAGAGAGTTGACAGGCTCAGCTCTCAGACTCTAAACTGCAAGGTCTGAGAGGCACCTGATTTTCAGGGGAAGGGGGATTCTGTATACTGGGACAAAAGATTACTGTATAGAGAGTGGACCCCTGAGGGAGGGCCAGAGAGTGAGAGAATACAGCAGTTGGTAGTGCCCAGAGCCTACCATCTGGCCCTTCTAGCCACAGCCCATGATATTCCCTTTGCAGGTCATACGGGCATAAAACATATAGAGACGTATTATGAAGAACTTCTATTGGCCTGGGATTTCCAGAGATGTAACAGGGTATAGCAAGACCTATGAGCAGTGCCAAAAGGTAGGCAAAGCAGGAGACAAAGTGAAAGCCCCTTTGATGCCTTTGCCTGTGATTGAGAAGCCATTTCAGGGAGTAGCTATTGATATTTTGGGGCCTCTGAATATCCCAAGTTCCACAGGGAAAAAGTATATCCTAGTGCTAGTAGATTATGCTACAAGATACCCTGAGGCAGTGACTCTGTCTTCCATTGAGACAGAAAAGGTGGCAAATGCATTGTTATAGATTTTCAGCAGGGTAGGTTTCCCAAAAGAAATACTGTTTGATAGAGGTGCCAATTTCATGTCAGACCTGCTGGCTTGTCTGTGGAAGTACTGTGGAGTGAAGCACCTAAAGACCACCCCCTAGCATCCCCAGACTAATGGTATTGTTGAGAGGTAAAACTCTACACTCAAGATGATGCTACAGGCATTTGCAGATCAGTTTAAAGAGGATTGGGAGAACTACTTGCCCCATTTGTTGTTTGCTTACAAAGTTCCCCAGGAATCCACAGGTTTTTCACTCTTTGAGTTGGTGTATGGGTACAGGGTAAGGGGGCCTCTAGACTTAATTCAAGATGAGTGGGAGGGTGAGTGTGAATCTCACAAGGAGTCTGTTGTGGCATAGGTTCATAGGTTGATACTAGGCTATCTGCCCTAGGGCATTTATAAGCCTAGCCAGAGTGTGTTTGGCTTTCACCACCCTTTTAGATTAGTTGACTGTGCCGCTGTATAGTAGGTCACAGAAGGTAGCCCTTTTAAGGTTAGTTTACTGTACCTCTGTCAAGCAGCGACACAGAAGAGATCCCTGGGGTAAACTTACAATCTCCCATCCATTCATCGAGATTTCTCTTGAAGAGGGTCAGTGAAGGGCTCTGCCTAACATGGATTGGGATTTTGTTCCAGAGTGAGGGGAGCCTCTGGGATATGAATCTGTCCCTCCAGTATGTCCTATTTATTTCTGTGCTGAGGTTCAAGTCCCTGGAGTGTGTAGCTCTAAGGGATTTGGATTTCCTGAGGTGAAGCATGTCCATTAATTCTGGGTTGGACATGGCTTTATACGTCAGACACAGATCGCCTCTGAGTAGGCGGTACGCAACTGAGTAGAGCTGGAGTTTCTTTAGCCGAACTGCATAGGGCATCTGTTTGAGCCCCTTGATCCTCTTGGTGAGGTACTTTTGGGGTCTTTCCAGTTGCTGAAGGTGTTGGGTAATGTACATCCCAAATGGGGCACTGTATTCAATTATGGGCCTGATAATTGATGAGTAGAGGGGCACAATGACCTCTCTTGATCTAGATGTGAACCCTTTTGTGATATGGTGGGCTATATAGAAGGTCTTTCTAACCACTTTGGCAACGTGATTGTCAAAGGAAAGATTGCTATCTACTTGGGTCCCCAAGTCCCTAATTACTTCTTCTAGACTTAATGGATTACCACCTATGTGGTAATTTGTGGGCACTTTGTTTTTCCCAAAGGGGATGACTATGCACTTTTTGGCATTTAGCTTTAGGCCATGGCTCTGGCACCAGTTATCCATCTCTGTGAGACCCTTTTGGAGGATGCTTGTGTCAGCCAGAGAGTCGATTACGGCACCCAGTTTGCAGTCATCTGCGAACTTGGTCAGCCATAGTCTACCCATGTTAGCCTGTACTGCGGAGAAATATATACCGAACAAGAGAGGTCCCAGGACTGAGCCTTGTGGGACGCCACTTGTAACTGCTTTAGAGTCTGACATGGCACCTGCTATTCTGACCATGTGGGTCTATCCCTGAACCAGTTTATGACCCATCTTGAACATAGGGGTTGATATTTAAGCTGGTAAGCTTATTTATGATGCTCGAGTGGGGTATTGTGGTGAAGGCTTTTGCGAGGTCCAGGTAGGCTGTGTGGACTACCTTCCCTTCATCTATGGCTTTGGTAACTGTTTCAAAGAAGTCAAACAGGTTCAAGAGGCAAGATCTGCCCTTAACAAAGCCGAATTGGGTAGGATCCAGTGTCTGGAGGTTCCCAATGTCTTTGTTTATGATTTCCATGATGATACGCTCCATAGCTTTGCAGACCAGGCTAGTCAGGCTTATAGGGCGATAGTTTCCGGGGTCTGTTGTGGCACCAACTTTGTGGAGTGAGACCACTGTTGCTGTACACCATTCCTTAGGTACATATCCTGTAGTCAGGCTGAGATTCAACAGTGACTTTATATGAGGGTTTACTTCTTCTTGGAGCTCATGTAAGACACAGCCCAGGATACTGTCTGGTCCCATTGATGCTGTGTTTTTTGCTTTGGAGAGGGCAGCTCTCACCTATACATCACTGATCTCAGGAAGGCTACACTCTGTTAGGACAGACATTTGCTCTTTTGGGGGGGAAGGGGGGGAGAAGTTTGCACTGAACCTTTCTGCCAGGATGTTGGCAATGTCTGTGGGTTCAGTGTATTTTTTGTCATTCTGCACTAACTCAGAGCATATCTGAGAGTTGCTTCCCAGGTTTCTGACATAACTAAAGAAGGCCTTGTAATTATCTTTAGTGTCTTGTGCAATTTTTCTTTTGAAGCTGGCCTTAGATGATTTTATGAGGGATCTTAGTTTCTTGCTAGTACTGATCAGAGATGCCTTCCCTTTTTGGGATTTTGCTCTATCATGTAGTAGCTTTCTCCTTCTGTTGTATAGCTTATTTATGGCTGGGGTCCCCCAGACAGGTCTCCTGCCTTTGGAGGAGTGAGTCTTGGTTTTATATGGGATAGCATACTCCATGCATTCCTGTAGGTGTCCATAGAATGCTTTTGTAAAGGATTCTGCATTTTGGGCCATATTTTCCACTGGCCCGGGGGCTTTGAAGGATTCCACCTCAGTTTTGAGAAGTGTGAAGTTTGCTTTTGAGAAGTTCTTCACCGTGGTTTCCTTGGCTAGGGGTGGGGATGGAATATGGATGTCCAGTGAGATTAGTTTATGGTCTGATCTTAACAATGAGTGGTATACCTCTGGTGTGGAACATAGAGACCCCATGTTGGTGATGACCAGATCCAATACGTTTTCCCCTCTTGTGGGAGTGATGACCAGTTGTTCCATAGCATTTGAGTTTATAAATTCTAGGAACCGTTGGGCGAGGGTGTTTGGGCTCGAGTAGTTTTCCCAATCAATGTTTGGGTAGTTGAAGTCACCCAATATAATGGTGTTTGGAGAGACCTTCATATTCTCCAGTGTTCTCAGGAAAGCCGAGTGAGGTTCCTGTGTTTGGGAGGGTGATCTGTAGCAGGCTACAAACTGAAAGGCAGTTTTGCCCACTGTTAGCTGCACATGGATGGTCTCTGATGTTTCGTGCAGTGCCAC
This sequence comes from Protopterus annectens, assembly GCF_019279795.1. Classification (NCBI taxonomy): domain Eukaryota; kingdom Metazoa; phylum Chordata; order Ceratodontiformes; family Protopteridae; genus Protopterus; species Protopterus annectens. Next base: position 631,491,089 of record NC_056750.1, read on the forward strand.
TAACCTGGAGGTGTGGGTATTTTTGATAAATACGGATACTCCCCCTCCTTTTGTGGTTCGGTCCGAGTTTTGGGGCCGGAAAGCATGGTATGAAGTATAACCTGTTAGTGCTGGGGTGCTCTCAGGAGCCTTGAACCAGGTTTCTGTTACTGCACAGATATCGATATTCTCCATACTGAGGAGAGTCTCAAGTGCGTGCATCTTGAGGTTTAGACTTCTGGAGTTGAGCAGCATTGCCCTTAGTTTTTTTTTCTTTGTGTTGTCTATGGAGGTGGGTTTGTCTTTTGAGCCTTGCCATAAAAAGGCACTATGGGGGAGGCAAGAGCCTTTGCCAGTATTCGAAAACCCAGGGGTGACAGGTGCAAGCCATCCCTAGCGAAGCAGCGTGGCTTGTAGAGCATGTCATCCCAGGCTGACAGACACTGGATCCCCATTTGAATGTCACCAATACTTTAGCCAATTGTTAAAATTGATCATTTTGTCTTTATACTGTGGCATCATTCTTGGTGGGGGTAAGATGCTACTCAAGGTCAGGGTCATACCGGCCTGGGCTACATGATCAAAGAGCTCCTCTATGTATTTTTTCATGTAGCCCAGGGAGGTACGTCTCAGGTCATTCACACCAGCATGGACAATGACGGAGTCATATTTGTACTTGCTTTGGAGTGACCTGAGTGCTTGTGTTATGTGGCGGATCTTGGCACCCGACAGGCAGCTTACAGTGACCTTCTCCTTGTTCAGCCTTGTGAGTGGGACGTCAGTGTGTCTGACAATAGAGTCACCTATTACAAGTGTATTAGATGTGTTGTTTAGCCTTAAGGGCTGTGACTGTGTGACACACTGACTTTGTGAGCTATGTGCTACATGGCTACTGTTTCGTGGTAGGGGTTGCTTGGATGTTTGCTTTGGAGGTCTCTGCTGCTTAGGCAGATTTTTATTTAGAGCCTCTGAGTATGTTTTTGTGTGTTTATGTGTTTGGTTTGCTGATGCGACAGGTCTATGTGAGACTGGATTTGTGGTGTGTGTGGTTACCTTCTTCTCCTGACAGGCTGTGCAAGTACTGGGTTGAGAGAGCTTAGCCTCCAGTTTGGCTATATAGTTGCATCTCTCACATATATTTGAGCTTGTTGAGAGGAGGAGAGGGTGGTCTCTATACATAAGGCAGTTGTAACACTACCTCAAGATTCCCAGATTCACCAGCTGGACTGGAGAGTAAACCCGAAACTGACCTTTGGACATGCCTGAATAATATAGGGAACTACTTATTGACTGATCAGAAAGAACCAATAGGGAGCAAGTGCTTAAAAGGAGTATAAGAGGATGTAGCGCTTAAGTTTATTAGTGTTTACCTATGAGATTACTTATACGAGCAAGTGCAGGGCTTTAGAATGAAAAATAGAGTGCTTATTTTGAGATTTAGAGCAGTTATAAGGGAAAAAGTGAAGAGCAGACTTTGTGGAGCCAGGAATAGTTTAAACCCGTTATAAGCGGCGCTGCCCGACACTGCTCTGTGCACAAGACCGCGCAAAAAGAGAGTTGCTGGGTTTTAAGAGAGAGATCACGGAGTTTGGAATTGACCCAAAATGGCCAATAAAACTACAGCTTCTAGGCAGTAACCACTCCTACAGGGACAGGCAGGTGTTAAGCACTGGCACTGGTGAACACAGAGACTTCCCTTTAGCCCAAGCAAGCACTGGCCTCCAAGAAACTTACAAACAGTTCAGAACAGCAAATATGTAACTGAACTTTCTTAAATTTCAGAAAGTGGGAAAAAAGCAAGATTTTTTTGTTTGTTTTTTTGTTTTAGTTTAAAGGTAGCAGAGATACACAAGTAGCAAAATAGTCAGAACAGTGCAATAAATGACCCCACACTTGAGTTCTAGGCCAGAGTCAGGTAAAATGCAATTTTAAGAAAAAAACAATTTTAAATTAAGTGCAACACAGGAAATGTAGTAAACAGGCTCTAGATGTGTTCTAAATACTGTTTCTAATACATATGTCCTAAACCTCAGGAAAAGGTTCAGGGAACTCATGGGCTTGGCCCAGGATAACCTGGCAGAAGCCCAGCAACAGAAAAAAAGGTCTGGTATGACAGGAATGCTGGAGCTAGAGAGTATGCTGTAGGGCTGCAGGCAATGGTTCTCATTCCTGTCAGACACAACAAGCTGCAGGCAGCTTGGGAGGGACCCTACAAGGTGGTAAGGTGGCAGGAGGAGTCTGAGGGGGATCTATGACTACAGGGAGCCAGCCAGGAAAATCCCAAATTACAATGGTGGAGCCTAGAGTTGCAGGCATTTGATGGAACAGTGCAGCACAGTACTGGAGTCAGCAATGCCAAGGCAACTGGAATCTCAAGACAGGGAATGGGGTAAGGTATTCCCAGATAGGCTCAATCCTCTCAAGCAATGTTTCTCAAGGGTCAGTTGAAAAACTAGCTTGAGTTCTTGTTGGGGGGAGAAATGTGATAAATCGAGATGCTGCCAGCCCAGTTAGCTGGAATTTTGTAAATAATTATGTCACTTGAAAATATTAATATGATTTTTATAGAAATGTGACACTGCCAGCCCAGCTAGATAGAATGTTGTAAATAATTTTATGTCATTTGTGAATAGTAATATGATTTGTATGCTTGCCTTAAAAATGTAAGAAAACTATATGTTCTGTACTGATCTTCAAGACTGTATCCACAGTGTACCCAGCTGGAAAAGAGCAGAAATGTGTATAAAATATATGTCACTGCAAATGTATGGTGTCATAGTAGAAATTGGGACATACAAAGTTAACTTGCAAAACTCTAAGAAAATAAGTTGATAAAGAGTTTTACGATGTGTTATAAAGTTAGCTTATCTCAGCTAAGCGACAGGATGCCAGGCTAGGGGCTTCTTTCTATTGTCTGGAAACAGGTAATTACAGGTTTCCAAGGTAATTGTTTTATGACTTTCAGTTTCAGGCAAGCCTCTGAGAGATAAGTATTTTTAACAGAGACATGCTAAAATTTAAGTTCCTGCCAGCCTGGGAAACTTAGGCAGAGGTGACAAGAATGATGTAATCTGAGATGAATCAGCAGTAATGTGTACTATTAACTTAAGAACTATCTCAGAGAAAGAGTCAGTGCATTTTGTATCTTGTTCTGGACCTGTAAACATCCTCTCACCAGCACTTTGCCTTGTTCTGTAAGTAAGACATTTAGGGCATAGTATCCCTTAGAGATAGATAGGAGTATAGCAAGAGTAGTCTAAATGTTTTCTGTATTTATGTGAGACTGTTCTGCAATGTTGTTTTTAAGTATTTCCTGTGATTATGAACTCTGCTGTCACTGTGTTGAGTTAGTGAGCATTGTCTTGTGCTTTTATTATTTATTATTACATATATTTAAACCTTTTAATTGTGTCTGGTTTGCTTAGAGATATACAAGTTCTTCAAGTACTTGCATGTATTTGGTGATACTGTACAAGCCACTCCTAAATAGCCTTCAAGTCTTAGTCACACTTACCATTTGAATAATAGCAACAGTGCACAGTAGAATTGGACACCCTTTGGTAAGGGCCTTTATAGTAGCTGATAAGAGTGGTTGGTGACAGGTGGTACTACCGTATGGTTTGGGCAAAAGGGGGCATACCTGGAGAACCTGTGCCAGCCTCCCCCAGGAGTGTCTGTATGTTCATATATAAATCCAATCTCAAAGTGTGTGTGTCAGCTACTTGGGCAGGGACATGAAGCACTGGTTGGACAGAGGGTGTGCTGGAGGGTTTTAGCTTGACCACTTGGCTGAGATCTTAACCCTATAACTGTGCCAGTGGGAAGTCTTATTGGGGATCTGGAGAGAAAGGGAGAAACCAGCCCCAGACTGACTGATCTTTGTGTGCTCTTAAGGGAAATTGCACTTTACTGTGCGTGTACTGTTCATCTTCCCAACATGCAAGTCCCTCAATGGTGTTAGTGGTGAGGGTTGAGGCTCCTTGATTACTGTGCCAGTGCACAGACTTCACACTTCAGAGGACTTTTCTTGTCACACTATAGGACTTCACTTGGTTTCAACCCTCATTATGTCAGATGTAAAACCCTAGATATTTTGACTAATATTTTCATTTGAAAAATGTCATTACTACAAAGCTATGCTTTTATTCAACTAAGGTCATGGTCTCACATTCAGCACTAAGCTGTTCTGAAACTTCTGAACATCGAATGGAAGCCTTAAGTGCATTTTTAACTAATTACACTACCACTGCCATCTTAGTTTCATAACAAAATCTGAAAGATGGAAGATCTATGCTTTCATAGACAGGCATCAAATGTTTTAGTACATATGTATTTGCTGCCACAGTCTGATATCTTGCAGTACGCTTGGTTTTCATTGTGGGTGCTGAGTTGAGCTTCTGCTCAGTATGCTGACTACAATAATGGCCTAAAATAATTTTTTGTTGGATTAGAAGTAAGTCTTGTATATTATTTCATTTGCAACATGCCATGATCAAAATATTTAATATCAGAGCACCTAATCCAGTGGGATCAAATTCATTATATAGCTACAATGAAACTCTTAAGGATATAATAGAAATCTTATTTGGATTTTATAGCAGATCATCTTGTTGTTACTTTCCTGAAAGCTTTTTAAATCACAAAGGTAGACTGAGGTATGACCTTACAGATAAAGACCAAATCAATGTGTTTAAGCGCATTAACTGGCAGAGTCTCACATTTTGAATAATATCATGTTTCCAGCTAAAGTGTTGTTTTGGTTTTTGCTTCATATGCAGAACGTGAAAATGGCCTAGAATGATTCTTTGCTGGGTTATCATTAGAAAAGAAGTAAACACCCTGTACTTCTCACTGAAACAGATTGTTTTTTTTCATTTGAAACATGCAGTGGCTACTTATGCCATGTTTTAAAGCAGCCAAAGCTGTGGAGTCAAATTCAGAGATGCACTATCCGGTCAGTTCTCAGGTTAGAATTGCAGTATTGTGTATTTCATAACAGAATACACTGTTATTAGCAAATTTTAGAAGGTAATCTCAAAAGAGGGCAGGCATATGGCCCTTCAATGGCAAGTCCATACGGCTTTAGTTTATATGCCTATATCATCACAGACTGACATTTTGCAATACATTTGATTTTCATTACAAATGGGCTGAACTGCTCAATATGATGCATACAATAGTATCCTAGAATACTATATTTCTGGGTTTCATTACTTATGAAGTAAAAATCTTATATATGGCTCTTGAATACAGAAGTTTTTGCTAATAGTCTTACTATGGGTATTCTGTTTTTGCCACCTGCTTCACAGTAAAATGTATATTTAGCATTTTTTGCCAGGCTGACGACCTTGGTATATATCAAATACCATATTTATTTTATTTTTATTTATTTTACATTTGTTTACCGGGAAAGTCGGACTGGAACAAGGTCCATTTACAGTGGAGGCCCGGAGAGAAAAGCTCCATAACGTAACAGTAGAAATACAACAAATGACAAAAAAATTTCTGTACAGAGGCATATATAAGCAATCAGAGCTCTATGTCTATATGACAACACATAATCCACGAATGACAGAATATTTCTATACAGTGGCATATATACAATCAAGGAGATTTTTTGTACCTTAGATTGATTTCAGCAAGCTTGGTATATAGATAGCAAAACTTTGAATTTTGTATAGGTATTACAAAGCATAAAAATGAAGGAATGGAATCTGGAAAATAATGCTATTCAGGAGATATGTCATAGTGTGAGAAAAAGTTTGTAGGATAGTAGCTCCTGATAGGGAGTATTTGAGTAGTACAGATTAGCTGAGGTAAGCAGTGAGGAGATGAGGTGTGGCAAGTTAGGACGAGAGCAGAAAAGATTTTATGTGATAAAGGGACAGAGCCATGATTGCAAGAGGTATGACTTTAGTGATGTCTTGAAATGTGAAATGGATTGTGCAGAGGAGATACTTTGGGGGAGGTTATTCCATTTCCTAGCAATGGTGTGGGAGAACAGACTTTTCCCTCCAGTGTTATTGGCTTTGGTTATGCAGAGCAGGGCTTTGTTGGATGAGCGTAGAGGTCGATTTGCAGAATATTAGTTTAGAAGTTGGTTTAGGGCTTGGGTTTTCTGAGGGTTCCTTATTATGTTGAAGGTGCTATCTAATTAGCTGAGGGAGTGTATGAATCATATGCTTTTTATGAAACAAGTGCCTAAAATAATATCTTGTAGAAAAAAGTAACTTCATATGTTATACTACAAAATACATATTTTACATGTTCTGACAGTCATGTACATATTAGAGTTTCTGCTGTCTGCGTTCACTAATAGCTATTACCCTGAGAAAAACAAAAGGAAAGTGGACGTAATGGGTCTTGCACTGAAAGCTTCATAAGAAATCTTGAAGCAGTAGATAGACATTGTCAATTGAATTTATTTTTATTTAGTTTTATTAATTTAGTTGAGGTATGTTGATCGGGTTGGTTCCATCTAGGCCAGCCACCAGTTTTCATGAGACACCAGAGGTGGCATTCATACTGACTAGGAGATATTTTACCCGAGCTCCAAGGAACTTTCTTGTCTGTGGGTCAATGGATAGTGACAGGAAGGAGTGAAATGGAAAAGGAGTATGAGGAGTGCTGTAAGTCACAGCAGAGCCAAAAATGATCTGTGGAAAAAATGTTGGACAGAGCAGTTATGTATGAGAAGGCATCAGTAAACTTGCCTGGTGTTGACGTAGCCCTGATGAGTATAGAGGAACTTGTGGTTACAGTAGCTGGAGAAACATGTCTGGGAAATTCTGTTTTGTGTTGACTGATGAGTAAAGATGAACCAGAGAAAAGTACTGCTATTCCATGGTCACAAGCTGTTGAACAGCTCAAGGAAAGTGATGGAGCAAGAATTAGAAGTTCAGAAGATGTTCTACAGTAGGAAGCTAAACCACCAACACCAGCATATCCACCATTACATAACGTGAGAGAGGAAGTGCCTATAAAAAGTGCATCTGCAGCAGTGGTGGATGCTGTAGATAGTAGAACATGACTAAATATTAAGGAGAAGTAAAAATTTCTAAAAATGAAGATGTGGCTATAGACAGGTCCATTCATCCATCTATCCACAAACCTTTTTCCCAATTTTTTATATGGATCGGGGTGTCACTTTAACAGTGGCAATTATCTAGAGCCAAGTTTCACACTGCCAGGTGTCTAGCCCTGCTATACCACACACACACACACACACACACACACACACACACACACACACACACACACACACACACACACCTATGGCCAGTTTAGTGCGGCCAATCCACCTACTGCAAGTTTTAGGAATGTGAGCATGCAAATAAAACCCACTCAATCACAGGGAGGACATGTAGATTCCACACAGAAGGCACCTCAGCCAAGAGTCAAACCAGAGAACTTCTTGCAGAGAAGCGACAATACTCTCCAATGCACAGCTGTGCCACCCTAGGCAAGTACATTATTTGGGGCAAAATAATTCAGCCATTAGAATTTTGCAGATTTACTCCTTGATTCATTTTGGAAAACAGCAGTTTTGTAATATGACTTTTGAGACATTTAAATTCATGGACAAATTGCACATGCAACTGACTAAAAGAAACAGGAGTATTCTTGGAATGAATATGCGTTTCAAGCATTTAGGAGTTTTTGTTTGGAATTCTTTGCATAGGTATTTTTAATATACCAAGCAGTCTTCAAAGAATATTTCCTCGGGTAGAAAGCAAATGATGAAGATGTGATGGGAAAAACAGAAGTAACTGGAAACATGTTTTTGAGAGTGAAATGAGTTGGCAGATTTTAAAACTACTGTACACAGTAGTCTGTCAGAAATATTGGGAAACAAATGGATGTAACTAAGGAAATTATTATTTTGAGATGGAACACAATATCTGAATTACCCAGACATAGTAAGACCTTACTAAGTTTAATTATATTGGCTGCCAAAAAAGCAATTACCAGAAAATGGAAATTGAAATCTCAACTGACTAAAAAAATAGGTGGATGTGAGATCTTTAGAATTGGTAAAGAGCAAATTGCATAGAAATAAATGGAACTTGTGGAGAAAATACATGTAGAATAATCTTCAGGAGGAGGCATGAGGTTTAAGAAAAGGCAGGAATTAAGCAATTTATTTAATATTGGAGTGAATGACAGTTGTTATAAAGAAAGAAAACATATATGTAATGTATAATTCATGAAAAAAACATTATGGTTTCTTTTTTTTTCAATTAATGAATGTGTGCCTATATCTTAGGTAATGATTTAAAATATATGTTTCGAACAGTTACTTAAATGTTAAAAAACAGTCTATTAGTTCATTTTAGATCTAACATCATAGAACATGAAGGCATTAAAGACCATTTTCAATCAATATTTAAGTCTGTGCACTCTATGGAGAAATTTTAGGCTAAAAGGAAAATTTGGTCTGAGGGATTGGAAATGTAGGTAACATTACAAGAAAAGGAAAGTACTGAAAAACACTCTGTGTATAATTATTTTTAATGGACTCAAATTAACTCAGACATTCAGGACAGCTTCATTTTTCGGAAGATAATTTGACTAATGATGGTATAATAAGGTTATATAATGTGTATTAACAGGTACACCATGAGGCTAAAAATTGTAAGCCAAGCTGTATGTATTTCAAATCTATAGAATGTTGGTATACATATATATATATATATATATATATACATATATATATATATATATATACACATACATTATATATATATATATATATATATATATATATACATATATATATATATATATACATATATATATATATATACATATATATATATATATATATATATATATATATATACATATATATATATATATATATATATATATATATATATATATATATATACATATACATATTATATATATATATATTTGTGTGTGTATTAAACAAGCAGAATGGGAGATGTTACTATAGGTACTCAATCGATTTATAGAAAGAAAATGGGAAAAATTTGAAAGACAGACTGATTGTAACAAAAAAAAAAGAGTTAAAAGTTTTTCTGTTCTTTTCACAAATGTAAATATTATAAGAAATGGAAGCAGAGGAACTCCTGTGGTACAGTGTTGTTAGCAGTTAAAATATGACATAATATACTTATTAGATATATTAGTAAAAAACAAACCACGCCAACACTCCACAGGGTAAATGCTGTGCTGTCAAAAATCACAGGTATAGCAGCAAAATAGAAAACCACAGCAGCAGCAACTATGCAATTTTTTCAATGAAAACGAAGGAACAAAACGACTCTTGTAATATTCACGTAAAAATCTGGTTTAATGAGTGCACTCAGTCGGTAAGCGCTTTCACTTAATAGCTTCATCAGACCTTGTAACAAACTGAGTACAAAGTATTTAAAAAGATAGAGCATCCAATCAAATTACTCCAACTATGACATCACATCCAGACTAATCCTACTACATGATTGCAGAGCCTCTGGTGGATAAACACAGTAAAAACCTTATATCAAACAAACATAATAAAGGCACAAAACGTATGAATATGATATGACAACTACTTTAAAACTAAATTAACATTCGAGCTTAATTATTGTAAATGTTCGAACATTAATCCCTATTGCATGCACATTTAAAATCAAACTTAAAAAACAGATATTCAAGAGGTCGTGCTAACATCTAAAGCACGGACTATACACCAACTGTGTTTTGCTCAATATACAAGCAAAACAAAAGCAAATTACTTTTAAATAGAGTTTACAACTCTTAGAAAACAATCAGCGGTGCATTATAGTCTCATAACTTCAATAAACACTATGCGTACCACACAAAGCAAGATACATCAAATTAAATATTCTAAGGTTATACAAATCTTCAATGTACTCATATATCCCTACATCCAAAACTTAAAAATCATAAGCATAGGACACACAAGCACATCCTTAGATCACTAATTACTAAAACTAGTCTATAAACACATCTAAATCAAGCAATGCATATTATTTTCTCAGTCCTTCATAATCATGTAGAATGGACATAACAGAACACTCACATACAAAATCTAACAAGGCTTAACCTTAAGATATATTAGATATATGTTTAAATAACAAAGCAGAAAGAACAGATAAAGCATGTATGGAGAAGGAAGATTATAATGTCTATGGGTACTAGTTTATGTGCCAGCATTATAATGTTGTATAAGATGAATTATAGTATAAAAACTACTACTGTTAATCACTGAAGGATAGTCATATCAGATTATTGTATTAAAGGATAAGTAATAAGGCTTACGGCAGTTTATGCATATACAGTATATCAGGTTCTAAAAGAACACAACTTTTGCAAGAAATAAAAAAGCAATAAATTTGAATGTTAACATGACTATAGTGATTTTGGGAGACTTTTTGTGATATTAAGGAAAGAAAGAAAGTAAGGGAGAGAAGTTAAATATGAAAATAATGTTTCTCACAACTAAATATGGCCAGGAACATACATATACGTACAGAAAGGAAAATGTAAGGACAACACTTGACTCTCTTTGTTTTCTCATATTAAAGGAAGGTAATATTGAGAATCAAGTTTGTGGATTTTTTGATCATGTAGCAGGGTGGTCTGATGTTGGAAAGAAGTGGTTTATTACTGAAAAAAGCAAGGGATTTTGGAGTTTAACTGGATATTGCTGAAAAATTACAGGTGTTACAAGGTGAAGGGCAATATAGTACTTACAGAACATTTACAAATATGTTTTTTTATATAAGAATTGGTTAGAGTGGTAGGTTGATTACAAAAGACAATATAAGAATATGCATCTTAGCATGTTTGTGGTATAAAAATAAAAAAAGACATTTATGAGAAAGAATGTTATTAATTAGAATAAGTTTTAGGACATAAGACAATGCCACAGCAAAAAGTAATATTTATGCTGAATGAATACATTTTAAGCAATAAGTGTTTAAAGCAAAAATATGTTGTAAAATATAGAAAAAAAATCCTATTATAAGAATGCAAATAAAAAGTATAATAAAAATATGATATTATTGGTAAAGAATAAGAAATTTGTATAATAGCTGGCAAATAATTGAAGCTGTACTGTAGATCTTTTCTACTTTTTTTCTTTCTTTTTAAGCAATTTATACATACAAAAAACAGACTATACAGGAAGTAAAATGGGAGATTAAAAATTCCTAATGAAACAGTGGATATAAGCCGAGAAATGACTACTGAGGAAGTTCAAAACTGCATTAAGAGAGGAAGGATGGAGTCCTTACCATGTGAAGATTATACTAATCATACAATTTGTAGAAACATGAGCAAAGAAGAATAGAAATGCTTTCACAGACTGATGTATGTGGGAGAATGAAGGCATGGACTCACACATGAAATGTGTAGATGTATTATTAGACTTACTTGAAGGAAGGGTGATAGGAAATTAAGCTATTGAGATACATATCAATATGTAATGTCTACTAAGGATTATAAAACAGCTGTGTTAATCTTTCAAATAAGATTTAATGATGTCATAAAAGGATAAGTGGTGATAATAGGGGATGGAGTAGACAGAACAAATATGATAAAAAGAAAATATGGTAGACATATGTTGGTTATAGCCAAGGAAGTAACAGACATTAAAAAGTGACATAAAAAGCATATGATAACAAATGTCAATCTGTTACAGAATATTTTAAAGCAGTAAGATTTTTTTAAGTTATTTATGAAACTGCATCTACAACAATATTAGTAAATGGATGTTTATGCAGAGAAATTGAAGTTGAAGGGGGTATATCAGGGTTGCCAAATTAATACTTTATTTTTTAGTTTGGCAATAAAACTACAAAGGAATAATCATGAGGCAAATAAGATTTACAGGGATTTAAAATTGCCTATAATGATGTGTGATGGTGATGATTCGCTTATAATAGTTAAAAACAAGATATGGATAAGCGTTGTTATAAACAAATTGTTAGTTTTTCTGCGGATGGCTGTATTAGATTTAAGTACAGAAAAAAGTAAAGGATTTCCAGAAGTACAGAAACTAGGTGGCATATATTTTTCTGTGTACAATACTGAGATGTTAAGCATTACATCTGAAGATACACAGATTATACCAAAACAATGGAATGTTTAATAAACATCATAAAGCATTTAATTGTTGCATGGAAAACATATCACTTTTTGTAAAACAAGTTGATTTAATACATTTGGTAATATTAGGAAAGACAAGTTATTTAAGTGGAATATTTATGCATCAAGGAAGGCTTGAAAAGATCTATTGGAAGCAGCTTTGCATGCAGTTTGGGGTTTTAGATTAAACAGAATAAAAAGAGGTACAGTATGTAATACAAAATACAGAATGGGTTTTGTTTACTAAATCCAGTAGTTTTTGGAATTGAAGATTGTAAAAAAAATACAGAAAAAAATGTGTCTAAAATGTTAAGTGCAAAATATGACAAATGTTTGAGTTGATGCAATTCAGGAAGTGTAAGAAAGATGACAAATTGAAGGCAAAGCTACTGACTATAATAATATAATAAAATAGCAGGAAAATTATGTAACATTAGTGAAAAAATAGGAAAATGTGGTATGACTACATTACAGATGAATTTTACAAAATTTATTTTTGGCAGGGAACAGAAAGTAACTTTTAAGAACCTATTATAGGTAGAAAAAGATGTGTCTATATTAAGGAAAATAAAGATATTTGTGTAATTTTATAATTAATAAACTTTCATTAAAGGCAGCTATAAAGTACAAGCAGTTATTATGTTTTGCATGTAACAATGAAGAAAACTGGGCAATTTTTAGAATGAAGAATGGAAGACAATTGGAATATTAAGAAAATAAATATTCAAATGATTTTATATTTTATTTATAGGGAATATTTAATTAATTTATTTGTCATTTAATTGGGTTAGTCCAACTGAGTGAGAAGCACATTTTCAGTGTAGACCCGAGGAGAAAAGATCAAAAAAAAAAAAAGGTAGAATTCAAAATAGGTTCAATAGCAATTTATGACAGATATTTAACAATGTACATTTGTAGGATAGCAATTACATCTGAGATTCACAAGATAAAAAATTGATAGTCAATATGGAGTAGAGACCCCAATTACATTTATAGTGCACAACAAGATAAATAGAAGGTCAATATAAGGTAGAGACAAAAATTAGTAAAGTAGCAACTGGAGAATGCAAATGATTGTTCAGAGCAAAAGCAAATTATATACAAGCGAGGGTAACAAAGCATTATAGATACCATTCTTACAGACTGTTTTAACTAAAGTAATTTAGTGTGAGAGTGGAGAATACTTACAAATTAATTTAGTTAGGAAAAGAAAATGCAGGAGTAGAGCAAAGGTGTTAGGTCCTCTGTAGGTGAAGCAGAAAACCTAGAGAATTTAGTTGAAGCATTAAGGCCAGTGCAGAGAGGAGAGAGGGTTTAATGTGGGGTCATGACATGGACAGGACCATTTGTTAGATGGGTAGCTTTTAACTCTCTTTTGAAGTTATTAGTGTGTATGATATTTCTAATATTAGTGGGGAGTTTGTTCCAGGCTTGGAACACTGTGCATTTGTATAAAGGTTTGCCTTTTTGTTAGGTTTGTAAATATCCAGAAGATTTTGATCAGAGTTACGGAGTGAGTGAGTAGGGGTATAGAAGGATGCTAGAGAGGAAAGGGAAGGGCAGGTCATAGGTTTACTAAGAATGGAGTGTGTGATTTGTAACTGGGACAAAATCAGAAGTTATGGGAATTCAAGCCACTGGAGTTGTTTTAGAGTGAGGCAGTGATGGGCTTTGTAGGATTGTTTGCTGGCAAATCTAGCTACTTTATTATACGTTTATTCAAGCTTGTTGATTAGGGTCATTTGTAGATGTGTAAGTATTGGTGAGGTACAGAGAAGGCATAAAAGGAAGAATGCCTGAGGCAGAAAAAGTCTGGAATTAGGTGTTAGGAATTTTTGTTCCTATACAGTAGTCCAAGTTTTTGATAAATTTTTTAATACACTGTTGTATGTGGAGGTCAAATTTTAGTTGGTCATCAATTATGGTTCCGAGTAGCTTAGTGTGAGAATCTACTTTGATAGTGGTGTTGTTAAGTGATGAGAGATAGTAAAGGTGGTTTTGTGATGGGAGAGTGTTTTTGGTAGAAAAAGGAGTAGTTTGGTTTTATTTGGATTTAGGATGCATTGATTTTCAGTTAGCCATCGTTCAAAGGTGAGGAATGAGTTTTGAGTAAGAGAATGAAATTGAGTAATGTTGTCAGAGCAGGAAGTGAGTGTAGAGTCATCAGTGTATTGTATAAGATATGAGCTAGAACAGGATGAGTGGAGGTTATTGGTAAAGATATTGAAAAGAAGGGGCCCAAGGACAGAGCTTTGGGAGATATCTATATAGATAAAAAAGGGGAGTGAGAAGTTTGCCATCTGACACACTGTAACCTGTTGGTAAGGTAGCTGGAGAACCAGTGAATAGTGGAAGTGGAGAGATTGAGGTCAGATAGTTAAGTTACATGCTTAGAGTGAGATACAGTATTGAAGTCTTTTGAGAGATGGAGGAAAAGGCAGGATACCAGCTGTTTTTTTCCTCTAGCCTCTGCAACACTATGAGTGAAAGACAGAAGGGCACTAGTAGTACTGTGGTGTGGATGGAATCCATGTTGGGTGGGGGTCAGAAGATTTGCCTGGATAAGATATTTGAGAAGTTGTGTATGTGTGTATTTTTGAGGATTTTGGAAAGGGGGAGAGAATGGCTATGGGTCTGAAGTTGTGAAGGATTGGTGGAGTTTCTTCCTTTGTGGAGGGGTATGGTATAGAATGACTTCCAAATGTCTGGGACAGTAGATTCTTGGACTGATATGTTGACTAGTATAGAGATGGGGTAGGCTATGGAGTCTGAGGCGAGCTTAAGAAAGAAGGGAGGTCAGTAGAGGGTGAACATGGTTTAAGTTTAAGCAGAAGTGATTTTATGTAGGCAGTGGAGACAAGTTTGAGAGAAAAATGGATTTTATTGGAAGTGGTAGAAGTAGCAGTAGAGGGATTGTTGTTTTGGTCTGTATGGGTTAGTTTGTCGATAGAGTCAATGAATTAACAGTTAAGAAGGGTGGCAGTTTCTTGTGGAGTGTTGTTAGGGTAGGGGTTAGGGGCAGAAGGACTACCAGGGTGACAGATTTTGTTGATGTTTTGCAAAACTTTTGGTGGGTTGGAACAGAAGGTGCTTTGTGTATTATGATGGAATTTTTTTCTTGTCTTTGTTGATTAGCTTTTTGGTGAGGTTTCTAAGTTCTTTATACTGCTGGAGGTCTGTAGGGGATTTAGTTTTTAGCCAGGTTTTTCAAAACATGGTCTCTTTTGCATAAAGATGCAAGTATCCTTTGTAAGACAGGGGGTGTGGTTAGCTTTTATCCTAATTTTCCTTAAGGGTGCTAAGGAGTCCAGGATTCCAAGAAAAATTTGGTTAAATTCTAGTACTGCATCATTGAGAGGAAGGTGTGATTTATGTCATTGAGACGCTATTAGATCTGATCTTGTCAAATAATTTCTTCTGGTTTGAAGGGAATTTCTATCTACAAACATCAGGAATAGCTATGGGGTCTCCCTGTGGTGGCAGTTTTGCTAACTGCGTTCTTGCCCAATGGGAGACCACTATGCTTTTCCAGAACCCCCCTTTCAAAGCTAACGTTGCCTGGTACACACGGTACCAGGACGACATGTTTATGTTATGGAAGGGATCCATAACTGAAGTGCAGGATTTCATCTCTTCTATAACTAGTCTTACCAGTTTTCTAGAATTCACCTTCATGGTAAGAAGTGACTCTATAAGCTTTTTAGACATTTTGCTAACCAAGGACATCACAGAAAAAAGATTCAAGAGCTATATTTACAGGAAACCAACTTATTCTAACTCCTTTCTTCATTTTACCAGTTCACATCCATATCACCAGAAGAAGGGAGTTGTTAAGGGTCAAATGGTTAGAGCGGCCCGAATGGTTTCAGAGGAGAATGACTTTTTGGAAGAATGTAGGCTTTTACATAACATGTTTTTAAAGAGAGGTTATCCTGCCTCTCTTTTGGAGGCTATCTCCCTTGAGGTCATTAATAAAAGACAATCGGGTGTTTTTAAACCATTGTTGGCCAAACATGATGAAGAGAATTTGGTTTTAGGTAATGAAACCATTGGTGTAAGCCTTAATAATGAAACCATGAAGGATCATGACACTTGTACTAGATTTCTTTGTACTTTTAACACTGACGTTCCTTTTATTAGGGAGACCATTTATAAAAACTGGGCAGTTATTCAGGAGGACTCAGCCCTATTTAAAATCTTAGGTGATAGACCTAGCATTACTTTTAGACGGGGTAAAAATTTGAAAGCACTACTGCAATATTCTAATATCCCTAACTCCAATAGGAATAAGGGAATGGCCAAATGTGGTAGATGTAAACAATGTAGGTTTCTGAGTTTGGACAAGCAAATAGTAATAAGGGACACCAACTACAGAGTACAGAAGTTTTTTTCATGTGACTCTGAGGGGGTAGTATACTGTGCTTGCTGTCAGAAATGTAAATAATTTTACATTGGAAAAACTGAAAGAAAACTCAGAAAACGTATTTACGAACATCAGTATGCCGTAGAAAAGAAAGATCACAATAATGCTTTGGCTAGGCATGTTAGTGAATTCCCTGAACATTATTTTAGGTTTACTGTACTGCACCAAGTTCTTAAAGATGAAAGAGGGGGTCCTTGGCAACTAAATTTGGAAGTGGAGGAGTTAAAATGGCAAATTAGGACAGCTTCATACATTCCCCCAGGCCTCAACGAAATGCTTTCTATTAAGTGCCTACTTAAATTGTTAGCACTTAAAAGATAGAGGTTGCCCTTTGTTTGTTATTTCATTTTACAGAAGTACAACCTTCATCTAATGATTTTTTATGTTACAAAATAGGTCAATGTTGCTTGGGGTTGTTCTTTCTTTTTTAAAATATTTTTAATACTGAAATGTATTTACTTTGGTGCAATTTAGTTCTTTTAAAATAATGTATTATTGTGTCATAATTTTTTAAGGAAAGATTTTTTGAAGGTGGTTGTTTTTGTTTTTTAATTTAACACTAGCTCATCATTAAGTGATGTGGGAATGTTGCTAATTTAGTAGTTAATTAATTATTTATTAATCCTTTAAAAACCATGTGATTTGTGTACTTGGAATTTTGTCTGAAGGAGGAAAGGCATTGACCATTTTTCCGAAAGCACTAACCTTATTAAATCTTTGGAGTTTGTTTGTACGTGGTTTTGGTCATCCTTTTTTGTGTTTTCTCATTGAGAGGAAGGTGATGGAGGTAGGACCATGTAATGCATACAAGTCTATTGTTAAATGTTTCAGCATTAATTGTATTTATTTTATTTATTGACATTTGTTAACTGGGTTAGTCCAACTGAGCCAGGGGCCCATTTTCAGTGATAACCTGAGGAGAAAAGCTCCAGAAATACAAGTAATTATAATATTTGCAAACTATTAAAGTAGGGTCACAGAAATATAGTACTAGTCAAAAAATTGTGCACAGCAGTACAATGCATAGGTAAAATAGTTAACAAGTACAATTTCAAAAATTTGAGAAGAGTATATAAGCATAGGCCAAACAACAATTAAAAGGTTTAGAGAATATTACACTGAGTACAGTTTGAATACAATTTGTTAGAGCAAGTAGAAGGAGGAAAAAGAGTTGATGGTGAAATGCAGATCAGCTGAGAAGAGAGGAGACTAGTTCAAGTGGGAGTTTGAAAAGAGCATGACCATGTTTTCAGGAGAAAAAGTTTAAGTTCTTTCTTAAACAGGTACATGCTGAATGAGTCTTATGTTGAGAGGGAGTGAGTTCCACGCATGGGCTACACAGTATTTGTAAAGGGTCTTACCTATGTTTTTGTTGGGTTTGTATAACTGAAGGTGTTTACTAGCTGTACGGGGGTGATGAGGGGGGTTATAGAAGCAGAATAAATTGGAGATGGACGGACAGGATGAAGGTTCATAAAGGATAGTGTGTGCAATATGTAGGTGTGGTATAAGTAGCTGTTTGGAGAATTCTGGTCATTGGAGTGACTTAAGGGCAAGACAGTGGTTAGATTTGTAAGGAAGGTTAGCAGCAAATATGGCAACTTTGTTATAAGTTTGCTCTAGTTTAGTGATAAGAGATGTTTTTACATGAGTAAGGACAGGGGCAGCGTAAAGAAGGCAGGGAAGGAGTAGGGTGGCAGAAATTTTTGATTACGAAAGAGAAGTCCAAGTTTCTGGTGAGTCTTTTTTATACTTTGTTGAATATGAATATCAAATTTTAATTCATCGTCAATGATAATTCCAAGTAGTTTAGTATGAGGTTCAGGTTTAATAATGGTGTTGTTGAGAGAGGATACAGAGAAGAACGATTTGTGCTGGGCAAGTGCTTTAGGGAGGAAGAGGAGGAGTTTCATTTTTTTGGATTTAATATAAGTTGGTTATCAGAGAGAGAGGTTTCGACAAAGGAAAATGTTTGTTGACTGACAGCTAGTAGATCAGGGATGTTGTGAGCAGAGGTGATGAGGGTGGAGTCATCAGCGTACTGTACTGTAGAAGTGTAGAGAGGTTAGTAGCAGAGTGAAGTTTATTAGTGAATATATTAAACACGAGGGGGCCCAAAACTGATCCTTGGGAAACTCCAATATTAACAGGGTGGAATGGAGAGAGGACAGTTTGCCAGTGGAAAGATTGTTGCCTGCCAGAGAGATAGCTAAAGAAGCAGTTGATGTAGGAGGTAAGAGATGTAGGTCTGAGAGTTTAGTTAGAAGTTTAGAATGAGAGAGAGTATCAAAATCCTTTGAAAGATGGAGGAAAAGACTGGAGATGAGGAGGTTATTGTCACAGGCTTCAGCTCTTATTTGGGTAAATGACAGTAATGCAGTAGAAGTGCTATGGTGGGGCCTAAAGCCATGTTGGGTAGGAGTGAGGAGACTGTTATTGAGAAGGTGTTTGAGTAGCTGAACATGGATGCACTTTTCCAAGATTTTGGATGAGGGGACAGGATAGCAGTTGGTCTAAAGTTAGAGGGATCTGTAGAGTTGCCGCCTTTATGAAGAGGGATAGTATAGAAGGATTTCCATATGTCAGGGACCAGGGCATTCGAGATGAAATGGTTAATAAGAATAGAGACAGGGTAGGTGATGATTTGTGCAGCTATTTTTAGGAAATGAGGGGGTAGCTGGTCTGCTGAGGGAAAGCAGGGTTTAAGTTTATGGTGAGATTTAATTGTAGTAATTGGGACTGGTTGGAAAGAAAAAGCATCGGGGAGAGTTTTGTTATGGGATAGTGGAGATGTTGAGTGAGATGTACTATTTTGTTTATTAAATGTGAGGTTTTGAATAGTTTCTATGAAATAGTTGTTAAGGAGGAAGACAGTTTTAGAAGCAGTGTTGTTTGGAAAGGGGTGGGAGTAGTGGGGTTACCTGGGTAGAGTAGGTTGTTGATGGTGGTCCAGAATTTTTGTGGATTTTTGTGTGGGCTACTTTAGTTAGAGGGAAAAAAGCTCTCGTCTTTGTTGACAAGTTTTTAACCAGATTTCTGAGCTCTCTGTATGTCTGCAGTAAGAGAAGGGACTTGTTTTTAACCCAGGCTTTCCAGGAAGAATCTCTTTTGTGCGTGATTCAGCAGTTTTGTTAGCCGGGGTGTAGTTGGATTTGATTCTGATTTTTCTGGACAAAGCAAGAGAATCAAGTATGTCAAGGCAAATCTTATTGAAGGAATTTTCTGCATCACTGAGAGGGAGATGATAGAGGAAGGACCAATTTATGCCAGATAGTTTGGAGTTAAAAGTGTCTGTGTCAAAGTGGGTAAGGTTCCGGTATACCCTGTAAGTAGGGTCTTTAGGTGTGTGTTGGGTGAATCTGTGTATGAAGGTTGGAGAGTGGTCATTCAATGAGTTGAAAAGTAAACCAGGATTATGACAGAGGTGAAGAAGTAAAATAAGGATCCAGTCAAGGATGGATCCGGATGAGGAGTTTTTGTTTATTCTGGTAGGGGTGGAGATGTGTTGGTGAAAACCATGAAGATTAAGACTATGGGTAGGGGATGAGGGGGACAGTTTACTCCAGTCTATATTAATGTCTCCATGTATGATAGTTTCATAAGGGATATGGTGAGCAACCCAGGACAGGAAATTCTCTAGGATGGGAATATTATTGCCAGGGGGACTGTATCTAGAGACTATGTCAAATTTTTTGTGAGGGTTGAGGTGACAATTTACGATAAGTATTTCAGCAGATGAGAAGCAGGGAACAGAGATGGAGAGAGGGGACAGGTTAAGTAGCTTAGAGTAGAGGATAGCAACCCCTCCTCCCTGTTTATTGGTTCTTTCCGAGTGAAAGATGTTATAACCTGGAGGTAGGATTGCTGTGTTAAGGATGTGAGGTTTCAGCCAAGTTTCTGATAAGGCACAAATATGAGGAGATATGCTAGATATCCAGGAGTACAGGTCTGTCACTTTATTTACAATACTTTGAATATTTAAAGAGGATTTTTAGAGATGTGGAAGGGGAATTAAGGGTAAGTGAGGGATACGAGTAGTGATATTGCACAAGGAAGATGTGGAAGGCCCTGTGTTAGGGTGGATGTCTCCATCCAAAAGAAGAATGTCAAAGAAAATGAGAAGAGAAGGGAGTAAGTTTATGGTAGTAGGAAATCTAGGTTTCTGACCAGAGGAGAGAGACGAGTTAGAACAAATATGAACTTTTAAGAGGTCGGATGGTGAAATAGGGAAGAAAGATGGTGAGATTAACTGTAGGTAAGACACAGTATCAAGTGTTAGGAGTATAGGGGAGAGTAGGTGAGGGGGTTGATAGAGTGGTGAATCGTAAGAGGTTGTTAGAGAGAGGAAGAAGAGAAAGGTGGCGAAGAAATAACTGAGACAAAACTGGCAAGATAATCATTCTTGATTGTCTCCGTTTCACTGTAATTTTAATTTAGAGAATACATTTTTCAGTGTCACTCACATCAAAATAATATCATATGGTGTATACTATAGATATATACATACACACACACACACACACACACACACACACACACACACACACACACATGCACACACACATGCACACACACACATGTTTATTTCTGTTAGTATATATGCACATATAAAGAATAAGGAACAGGCATGTCTGTATACATTTTACTTTAAATATAAAGGATTAAAAAACTATGAAAGCATGAGTAAAGTTTGTTTATCCTTTTAGAATACTCTGGAAAATTTTCATTATCAGTGATTCAAATTTCCATTCCACAACTCTGTCTAATCGTCGGAGTTTGCAAAAATAAAAAATATGAAAAATAGGGAAAAAATGAGAAGTTAGCCCTACCCTTTTCCTACACATATCATGTATACTTGTAAAAAGAGATAGTTATACTTAAACTGCAAGAAAGTTGAACACAGAGAAGTAGCTGTATTAGGTTTAACATCAGTGATGTGGTGAGGGTGCCCTTCAAGAGACATAATTTGACTAGAACACATCAAGGAGGCAGGTTGTAAAATGACAAAACAACTATTACACTATAGACATAGCTACCTGTTTATCTTGTTTCTTTGTCAGGTTTCCAGGTTCCTCACCTCATCGATGAGAAGCTGCTCAACCACATAACACCATGTATGAGTCATAGTTATAAATGTACAATGACTACATCACCTTTACATACAAGCAATGGTATTTTTGTATGTCACTGGAGGGTAAGGTGGCATTTTGTGTTGTTGCATAACAATCCCTATTCATATATGGACTGAGGTTTTCTAGGTCAAGCAAATGTGGCCTGTATATGAAATTATCTCATCAGGGCTTCACTGTCCTGTGGGGTAGTATGGCACTTTTTATTAAATAACTTACTATGGGATCAGGTCAGACCAATCTTCAAGGGGCTGTGCAATGGACTAGAAAAGAAATGCAGTATGTTTACGGATCTGCTGTGACTGTTTTGGAAGCAGCACATTAGGTATACAATCATAGTAACATGCCATGTTGGACACTATAAATTGCAGATACATGGATTCTGGAGCAGGATATAACAGAGACAGGTGACAAGGAAGTGAGCCACTCTGGCGATCTAAGGACAATGGACTACATGTTGGCTGTGGTTCCCTTCTTGTGTATGTATGTATATATATATATATATATATATATATATATATATATATATATATATATATATATATATATATATATATATATATAGGAGAGAGAGAGGATGAGAATATCAAGGCCTGCTAATGGAATAGCTCACATCATGAGGTAATGGAAGCAATAATAAACAAGCATTTGCGAGACTGGGTTACAATCAGGGTAGTATAGGGAAACTACAACATTATAAGCGTGGTGACAAAATACTGAAAATTTATAAAGTCTAGAGATTATATTAATAAAAATAAATATTGTCTCATAAATTTGTGCTTTTCATCAGACTGATATTGGCTCCTTATCCTGAAGGAAAGTTCATTTTGAAGTTCAGATTTATTAAGGTATTCAGAAAACACCATTACTATATAAAAACAAGTAAGACTTTTTCAAACATAACATTATCAAAGCACAACAAAAGCAATATGTCATCAACCAACACCATTGTATGCCCAAATCATAGCTTTTTAATGTCTGCTTTAAACTAACCAGAGTGGACCACACCGAAAACCACCGAGGTAGTGAGTTCCACAAGTAAAGTGCTCAACAGTAAAAGGAGCAAAAGCCTGACATTTTCAAATTTACCTGCAGAGCCTCTAGCAACCCCTCAGAAGCTGAATGCAAAACCCAAATGAGGCAGCATATAAGCTCCAACAGGTAGTGAGACTCCAAGTCAGAAATGGACTAACACTAGAATTTTGGAAATATCCTGTAGCAGCCAGGAAGTCAATAATGGTTGCATAGAACAGGCATAACATGTTGGTAACGTAGAGTACCAGTAAGCAGCTTTCCTGCGGAGTTCTGTACCATCCATAAGTGATCAAGTTCAGTGTTAGGCAACCTGGGGTAAAGGGCATTTCAGTAATCTAGTCTGGAACAGACCAGGGCAAGAACAACAATTAAGAGATCATCTTGAGGTAAGAGGTGCTTAATCCTGGGAATATTTTTCAGATGGAAACAGGATGACCTCACTACAGCAGACACCTGGTCCCAATATGTCAGATGTGAGTGAAAAATAATACCAAGATTCCACACCTTAAGAAGAAATTCAAGCTTACACCCCCTACTGAAATATAATTTGGCAAGGGGGTGGCAAAGGACTCTCTCACAGAGCGGCATGAACAGCCAAAGCCTCAGTCTTAGTTCAGTTTTAATGGATTTTCAATTAGCCATGTTTGTATGGCTTTAAGGTAATCTGCCAAGGAATATATGCTATCTCATCCTGTAGAATGAGAGGTAGATTTGAGTGTTGCCAGTGTTAATATGGTACACTAGACCCCCTTTCCCTCAGCAGATCTCCTAATGGAAGTATGGAAACAGTGACTAGTAAAGAACTTAGAATCAAACTTCCCTGAATCCCACATCCAAGGTGGTACAAACAAGAGGATTTGAGGCCAAAACAAACTATTTGTTACCCATTTAACTGTTCAAATAAACTTGTCAAGAACCACAGTAAGAATTCAGGCATTCTATTAAAATTCTATTAAAATGTCATGATCTACTGTGTCAAAACCCACAGAGAGATCCAGGACATGCACTGTATAATGCAGCAAGTCTCCTGCCATAACAAGATCATTTGGCCACTCTTAACGAGGGTAGTTTCAGTGTTATGACAAATATAAAAGCCTGAATGGAAAGGAATCATGAGCCCACTGAGTCTATGTTTAAAGATTGAAAGGAACCTCCATCGAAGGGCTGTTCATTGTACACAGACTATTGAAGGTTCCTGTCCTCGAAAAGCCAAATGATCATAAATATGTTCATTGAACGATCATAGTTGGCTAACAAAGGGAACAGAAGTTTTATGTACTTACTGGTAATGTAGGGATATGGAAACCTACCATTTCCCCACTGTAGTGTGATCTCAGAGTTGATATATATAATTAGCAGGGGTGTGGCGGGCACATCCCCCCACATAAGGAGGGTCCAGTGTTCACTGAATCCACCTGCTTTGGGGGGCTGCACTGCCCACACCCTTCCCCCGCTAATTATATATACCAACTGCAAGAAGAATAGCCTTGCCTGTCAACAATGTATTTGCAAAAACTTGCATATGGGGTATAGACAATTAAGGATGCAGCAGGAGGAAGCTGATTTAGTCTACTTTAAGCAGATGAAGTGTCTAACTTCCCCATTCTGGCAGTTCGATTGACTCTAAATCTATTCTTTTTACTGACTGGTTCCTGGTAAAGCAGATAATGTTCTTTCAGAAGAATTGTGTCCTCATCAACATTACATTGTTGCCATCCACGGTCATCTTTCCATTCTGTTCCAGGAATATGAATGAGCCATGTAACCAAAGATGGCATATGCTTGAAAACATGAGATGTGCATATTCAGAGGCTATCCCATCTAAAGCCTTCTTGATTGCTTAGTCAGAGCTGGACTGTACAGAATCTTGACTAGAAGCCTAGTCATCGGAAGAATGCAGCAGAAAATTCAAGAACTGATAAAGGCCTCTGTGACTTAACTTTTCTAAAGATTGGTAACACATTACATTAGTACATAGGTAGTTACTAAGCACATTGTCCAGGAGACCACTGGGGAGTCTAGCCCAAATTCCCAATTGCTCCAGAGCAATGACTGGTTAAGTGACTTGCTTAAGGTCACACACTATGTAAATGAAGAGTGAGGAAATCAAACTCTGTACCACTGGACCCAGCTCATTTACAGCTCATAGCTTTAATCTACTGTGCTAATTGTCATATTAGTAAGGAGAAAAAGAAATAAAAAACAGAACAAGGGAACAAGAATAAAGGAGTATTGTAATCAGTTGCCTGATCCTAGAACTTATTAATTTATATTTATACCCTGATAAGAAGTGAGCATGGACCTGTATGAATGTCCTTTGTATGCGAGATAGAGCTCATTACGTTTTACGTCCATCAGCTAAAACCATCACAATTTAAAAACAAAATATAATCATCATGGTGTAATCAACAACTGAAATAATAAAGAATCAAAAGTTTATGTCTATGCAGTAATAGCTTAGCAATTACTCAATGACTGCTTGCAAAGAAATGTTTTTTCATCACCAAGTGGACATTAAATTATAAGTCTGCACCCAAGCCTACCACACTGATATGTTAAAGAGGGTTTTTATCATAAATTCTACCACCTAAAAAGACTATATCCAGCCTTTAATACAATTAATATTCAGACTATAAGACAGAAATGCAACCTCAAAAGTCCATGGTTTGCATGTAGCTGATGTCAATTCCATATCCCATGCTGAGAAATGAAATCAGCTATGCTGCAGTTTTATTGCTGCCAAGCAAGAACTGTATAGCATTGCTATACATGAATACCCCCATGGATTTTCTAAGAAACTCTTCACTCATGGCTTCTGTAAGGATAATAACCAAAGTAGGAAGTCCCTGTGGAATACTTCTTGTCCTTCAGTGTAGACATTTTATTTCAATTCTCAGGTGTCCCTTCTTTCAAACCTGTTTGTCTAGATATAGCCAAAGCAGATTTGTTTCCTCCTCATCTTCCTGACAGGCAAACAAGAAGTGAAAAATCATAGTGTACCCCCCGCCCCCATAAATTATTACTGTAAACAAGTACCTACCATTTGTTTCCTAGCAAGACAGCAAATAGGTGGTCCACTGCAGCTACATGGAAAACAGATAACAGGTTTTTAGAGAAAATGCCCTCTGGATTAGTATTATTTGCATAATTAGGCTTCCAAACACATTTTCAAATGACATGCAATCACCTTACATAACAGCAATCACACATGAGCAAAACCTTCAAAATGCGAGCAGCATTCTGCAGTAAATATTCACATAAAGAAACATTTTTGCAGGATGGCAAAAAACCCTACACTCTCTGATGTGTATGTGTGGGGAGGCAAGGAAGGAGCCTGTACCATCCACACATCTCCATCTTGTATATACCAGCTACATGATCAGACTATCATTGGACAAGGAGAAATTCCAAGTTCATCAGTAAGTCTTCCTTCCAGGAAAAAGACAGCAAGTCAAACACTAGTGATCACCAGAATGAGTGCTACTGTGTTTTGACAACAATCCTGGCTCTTTCGTAATTGTTTTTTTCTATCATAAGAAAGCACCTTGTTAAGCCTGACTTATACCAAATGTATTTAGGCATTAGTGCATAGTTTTATTTCCCCTTTACTATACCATTTCCATTTGTAAGAGATTTCAGCATGTTCTTGCTCTAGTTCAGTTGCCTACAATAAACAGAATGCATTTTTCTTACCAAACCTTCACAGACTAACACACTTTATTTTTCAAGTATGCAGTCAAAGTGACATCTAACAAGGAGCAGGGCAAGCACGCAAAAAAAAGGGGGAAAGAAAGAAAAATCTTTAACTAAAGGTAATGCAGCACATCCAGTAGAAAGAAAGAAATCATATTGGAGACTGCATTAGTCACATTAAAATCTAGCTATGTAATCTAGGAAGTTCAGGAGAATGTGGAAAGCACACAGGATGAAATAAATTAATTCACTCATTCATTCATTTTTAATACTTACTTTATACATTTCAAGGTCACACAGCCTCCAGAGTTAATTCCCACAACTAACAGGTATATACCATGAAGCAGTCCTAAATGGGATACACGTCCATTGCACTACACACACACACACACACACACACACACACACACACACACACACACACACACACACACATATGGGCACTTTTGGGCATTGCCAGTTTACCATCCTGCATGTTTTCAGGATAAGAGAAGCAATCAGAGGCCCTAGCAAAGTTCTAGACGGATACAGGGCAGGCACACAAACTCTGTAGAGAAGGCAAAGCTGAACCAGAGAGCCAAGTGCTATGGAATAGCAATGGAAAACACCACACAACGGTGCAGCCCACAACCCAACTAAACCCTGCCAGTTTTGAATGTGCCAAAAGAAAAAGTGTGAATGGGAAAACTTACCATCATTTTACAATGTCATTTAATGGCCTACTGGGTGAGATTGCTGGGGGCAAGAAAGAAGAATGCTCAGTGTAATTCTTACAAATAAACAAGGAATGCATAGTTGACTTGGGGATAACAGGTATGCAGCTGAAGCACTAGCTGAAAAGGATAAAGACAACATAATAGGAAGTAAACAAATTAAGCATCAGCACTTTGTGCAAAACTGAAAATACCATACAAGAAATTATTTATCTTTTTTTGACAGCATCTAGGCGAATCAAAAGAATTCTAGATTTTAAGTTATAGGAAAGCAGATCCATTATTTTGCTATTTAAAATATTTCAAGCATCAAATATAATCTTTACAAAAACAAATATAGTATATTTCCAACATGAAATCCAAAAGGAATCTAAATGTGAAGGATCTGAAACTCTTTACAAAGGTTCCAGTGGGTCACATATTTATAGGACAAAAGATCACTGAACTCGAGGTTTAAACAAAATATTACATTTGTTTTTTAAAGTTATAAAATAGCCCGTTTTATTTTTTATTTTAGCCAGTCAGTCATTTATGGTGATCACTGCTGTCAGTGAAGAATGAAAATACTGATGTTCGATAAATGAAGTGTAAATACTTTCTGGCAAAGGGAAACGTATACCCTACAGTAGCAACTCCCTCATATGTGGACTGAGGGGTACAACACAAATGCCAGGATGTTCTTTCCATTGCATTTCTATACTACATAAACTAGCTTGTGGAAACAGGATTTAATGTTAACTAGCCTGCTCAGTTGCTAAAGCTAGCCTATGGGTAGGTATTACTGATGTTTTACATACATCCAGGAATCCCACATTGTTTTCAAGGACACAGACATCTTAGTGTCAGTTATTGTTGTAAAGGTTTCTACTTATAAAGCACCCTTTAGTGAAAAAGTACTTTTTAGTAGAACTTCTCTAACACTAGAATTTTTGATCAACTGCATTTTAAGAAAATTGAGGTTACTGAAATGTTACTCAGTTTAGATTTGGTTGATTGTCCTATAATCATTTCTTACACACTTAGAAGACGTACTAAGATAGATATTAAATGTGGTGATGATATATCCAAGGTATTTTATTTAATAAACTTTTCCAATAGCTGGTATACATTTTTTCTGAAGACATGCTGGTGTGCAGAGCTAAAATTTAATAATTTTTTTGTTGTTGAGATTTCTTGTTCATAATGAATACTAAATAGGAAACTCCCAGGTGACCTGACAGGAGGCAGAACATTGCAATGATAAGCCATCATTCTCACTGACTTCTTTGTAAGTGCTGCATTTTTAATTCCTCATAATGATCCCCATTTGACAGATACTTTAGCAATTAGATAGATTTCTCCTTCTCAGGTATCAGGGAACACCCAGTTAATAATTACTTCTGCTGATATGTAGACAGTTCACATATTTTGTACTAGGGTTGTTTTCTTATACTCTACCTACTATTCTCAGATTTCTTAATACCATAACATTTGATAGGTATGATAGTATATAGTTAGTGCATCTGCTTCTCTTTCCATGGGACAGGTTAAAATCATTGCTTCTGGGTGATCTCTGAGTGGTATGCATCACAAAGATAATATATTTCAGCTGAAAGGCTTACAGTGA
This sequence comes from Protopterus annectens, assembly GCF_019279795.1. Taxonomy (NCBI): domain Eukaryota; kingdom Metazoa; phylum Chordata; order Ceratodontiformes; family Protopteridae; genus Protopterus; species Protopterus annectens. Next base: position 631,519,787 of record NC_056750.1, read on the forward strand.
GCTGACATTAGGATTCTGTTGTGGACTTTCTTGAAATGGTTCAGCTGTCTATGAGTAACCCAGTTAACGAATCATGATAAATAAATATTTGGTTCCTAGTGTTCTAATCAATACGTCATTGACTGCTATCATTTATAGTAACTTCCTTACATTACAGTTCATAAAGCAACTAGATAAATCAACTGTCATTAGATATCTCTGTACTAACCACTGCTTTAATGTATCAAATATCTTTGCTCTCCCCTTTCTATGGAATTATTTTTCATGGTGATAACTGATTTTTAGTAAGTTATATTTTATATACAATGACAGACACTATTTGGTAATGAGTGTGCAGCCTGAGTAAACAAATTTGAGACTCTGCCTACTGGGGGTAAATATACTAGTTAAACATATCTCAGCTATTGTTTACATTACAATACAATAAAATTAGCTGAAAACTTAACTTCTTCTATTTTTTGAACAGTTATTTCTTATAACTCTGAGAACTTGACAGTTTCATCTCTGTGTACTGACAAAATCAGCAGAATTGTCTAGCTGAAACATTGCGCAGTCTCATGACAGTGAAGGTGATGGTGATGAATACAAAGCACATCCCTGAAGGACAGTTTTTGCTACCATTAGATTGGCTGACAGAGTATTTTACTATTTAATTTTGCTGATTTAAACTTTCAAAATGCATTTAATGGCAGCTGTAAGTACATGTCAGAGGGAGTCATTGCAGTTTGAAGTCACTGAGCTCAAATGTGTTTCTTTTCTTTGCAATTTTAGTTCTCAGTATTAATGCTGGCAGATCAAATATTTTTCCTTTTTAAATTGGCATGTCTTCCTATGTGTATTTTGTTTTCTCTCACACTTGAAGTTGCAGTTTAATTGTGCTCTCATGTTTGATATCATTACTCATAACAAGAAACATTTTGTTCTCCAGCTGATTACTTTCTGTCCAGAACACCGTGTATATTGGTTGCATATTTCCTGTTTCTCTTTCAGGCCCATTGTAAACTGAAAGCACACTTGGTGTAGTGAGCAGAAGGGTATAACACAGTAACGTGCAATGGTACATGTGTATGTGAAAGCATATCTCCTCCTGACTATACCATTTTAAAATGGTTATGCTTGCAATAAATAAAGGCAGTGAACCCTGTTCTGGTTCCTAGTGTTTTAATTTTTGATTAATTGCTGCAGTGAACCAGTGTCCAGGTTTACTAATTAGATTAGGCTTGCCTCGTATGTATAGGAAATTTAAGAGCTGTCTGTTACAGACACAGATGCAAGTACAGAACATAACAAGACACAGGAGATTTTTCAGGCTGGCGTAAATTTAAAAATATGTTTGCAATATTGAAACAGGAATGAGAGTCAAGGTCATAATAAAGAGCTTAATGCTTAAAAAGGGTGTCTTATTAGTCAATATAGGAGAACAATTTATGTACAGGAAACTGTATATATAGAAATATATATATATATATATATATATATATATATATATATATATATATATATAGATATACATATATATATATATATATATATACACACACACACACAATATATATATATATATATATATATATATATATATATATATATATAGAGGCTTACAATCAAAATGTTAAGGTGGCTTTCCTCAACAGTTAGGATGAACATGGAACAGCAGTGAGGCAAAACTGTGAACACAAATCCTGTCGACTGTGAAACGTCAATAAGGAGATCGTGTTCATAGTTTAGAGTGTCAGTGTGTTTTGAAGGGCATTACACTACAGTGGGGATCGGGAAGATTAGCCTTTTCCTCACTTGGAGTTAGAATATATAAGTAGCACTTTTTGGCACTGAGCTTGAGGCCATGGCTTTGAAACCAGGCATCTGTCTCAGTGAAGCCCTTTTGTAGGATATCCACATCATTAGGAGTTGCGATTATGGCTCACAGTTTGCAGTCATCTGTGAACTTCATTAGCCAAAGACCTTCTGTGTTAGCCTGTACTTCAGAAAAGTAGATACCAAACAGGAGAGGACCCAGAACTGAACCCTGTGGTACTCCACCTGTCACTGGTCTGAAGTCGGATTTGGAGTCTGCTACTTTCACAGTGTGGGTTCTGTCAGTCAGTCAACTGGCAACCCATCTTGTGACATAGGGATTTATACCTAGTTTCCACAACCACCACGAACCTCTACACACCTTCTGAAACGTAAAAAACACAGTCCACTGGTCGGCACAATAAAGGTATATCCTCCACAGGATATACCTTTATTGTGCCGACCAGTGGACTGTGTTTTTTATGTTTCAGAACATTTATACCTAGTTTAATGAGTTTATCTAATTCCAGAGTGGGGGATGGTGTCGAAAGCCTTGGCGAGATCTAGATCAAAGATCAAAGGAGAATGCAAAATTAATCAATACAAAAGCAGCAGCACCAAAGATATCTGAAGAGAAATACAGGCAATATGGAAATGTTTATAATACTAAAAAAAAAAGGGGGTGGGGAGTAGAAAAGAGGGATAGCAATTGATAAATTAAAAAATAGAAATTGAAGTTATGAATTACCTGTTAAGTGAAGAATTTAGTGTAGAAAATCCAACTTTGGTAATGTCAGAGCATGATAGAACAGTGAATCCCCAAATTATGGAAAAACAGTTGGAATAGGAAGCATCTGAACACTTGCCACATGAATATACTCACGTCTTCAGTAGGAAACCAGTACAAAAGTTTATTTGGAGTTGCACAGCAAGGGAAGAAGCAGGGCAACAGTGGCAACTCCAACGCAGTCAATGTTGTGGAGTGACAGGCCAGTGAATTTCAATATGAAACAGCAATGGATGATGCAGGATGCAGCTGAAGAGAATATGTCACAGGAAGGTGTTCTGGAACTTTCTGTACAATGCCACAGGAAACTGAGAACAAAGAATGTGTCCCGAGTTTAGAAGAAAATAATCAAAGAAAAGAGTTGCAGGATTTAGTAAAGAAGGATAGATATATTAAGCTCAATAAATGTAATAGATTACAGAAAGTCAGTAAGACCCTGAATGTTAAAAGTCTGATAAACCAAACTCATTAATCAAGACTATTAACAGAAATGCATGTGATATGTAATAGAAATAAATAGGATATATTACTGTGCCGCTAAATTAGTAACACATAAGGTCTTACCACAAAAATACAGGCAATAAGGGAAAGGAAGGGAAGAAATCAAATGCCATCATAGAAGTACCAAACAGAGAAAATTATAAAGCAATTAAGACAAGAAGTGTCACTGTTAGAACAACAGAAGAAGGAATACTTAGAAAGACAGACATGATAAAAGCAGTGTACAGTATCAGAACGGACCAGGATCGATCATACACTATTGCAAATAATAAACTAATGATATCAGCACAGGCAGAAAAACTTAAGAGGATATGCAGATAAATATAATGGAAAAGTACAAAAATAAACAATTCATTAATGACCCAAAAGAAGTTTTAGAGAAATGGGAAACAAGGCAAAAGGAACAGAAACACAACCAAAAAAAAAAAAAAGAAATAGATGCATTTTGGAAAAATATCTGTGAAGACCCTGTGAAACATAACAAAGATGGTGAATAGATAGAAGCAAAAGAAACAGTAAGAAGTTCAAATGTACAGGATATGAGATGGGATGAGGCAAAGGGCAGATACATTGAAACAAAATTAAGAAAAGCTCATAAATGGAAAACCCCAGGCCCAGATACATTATCTAACATAGGATCACAGGATCATAGGAAGTGAACTTCTGGCTAAAAGTAATACTATCTTTACACAAAGATTTAGCCTTGAGTAAGAACTATTTATATGCATATCCCAAACAAATACCAACCTGGTTAACAGGAAAAAGTATACTCCTCCTTAAGAGTGAACCTGCAAGCTATCATAAAAACTATACACCAATAACTTGCCTTCAGATGTATAAAGTGCATACTGGAATTTATGCTGCAGATTTTATAACATTAATAAAAAAATATAATCATAGCAACAGATCAAAAGGATAACAAAAGAAAGTCAAATGGAACAAAGGATCATTAGCTGTTAAAGTCATAATGAGGAATTATAAAAAGGGAAAAAAACCTAAGTATGGCATGGATAGATTACCAAAAAAGCATTTGACAGCATCCCACATTCATGAATAAAGGAGTGCTTTCAGATGTATAAGCTACACCCTACACTGATCAATTACATTACAGTAACCATGAAACAGTGGCAAACCACTTTGCAGCCAAGCCATGACAAAGGACAAATTAGAACAGCAATTAGAGAGACCTCAGAGGTTTCTAACAAAGATCATCAAGGGGCTCCAGCCTTACACAGACTGACTACAGTCCCTGCGACTATAATCCATATCAATTAGACTTTAGGGGAGATTTATGCTTGGCCTACAGAGCAATCCAAGACCCAAACCTAATGAACTTGCTGCATATCCGTAAATCAAACAGGACTAGGGCTACCAGTTCCAGGGACCTAAACAGGACATGCTAAAGGGACAGCTTTATCTCCCAGTGACTGCTACGTCTTTGGAACAGGCTACCAATTCATGTGAAACAGAGCACCTCCATGACACTGTTCAAGAGGAATCCTGACAAGTAGATGGGGAATCAAATTCTTATCAGGGATAGAGCCCACAACCCTCTTGGACATGGGCAGTCATCACTAAATGCAATCTTGGGTACAGACTTGCATTTCTATGGTATTACATTTGGATGAAATGGCTAAGCTTAAAATGACCTCCGGCTCGATAGCCTAGTAATCTCCTATGATCCTATTATCTCAGGGATAAATATTCAAAGGGGGATATTCCTGGGTGACTTCATCACTGTTACTCTTTTCTCTTACCCTTAACCCAATAAGCTATCTACTTAACAGAGTAGGTCATTGTTACTTTCTGGGAGTAAAACTGCAACCAAGTGTAAAGGCTTATCTTCTTTTTGTGGATGATTTAAAACTGTATACTTCAGATGAGGAACTGAAAGCACAACTGCAAGCTGTCAAAGCTTTCTCAGATATAAGAACGTCATCTGATATTGACGAATGTGCAAATGCAACATTTAAGCAGGAAAGCTCTGGTACCAAGAATATATCAGCCTAGGACAGAAATGTGATATAAAGGAACTTGAGCAGGATGGAGTGTATACATATTTGGGAAATGATGAAGGATCAATAAAACATGAACAAATGAGAATAAGGAATATTTTAGAAGACTAAAATTAATACTGAAAACAGCCCTGACACCTAGGAACAAAGTCCAAGGTATAAACCAAATTTGTTCTTCCTGTTCTTACAGTTTTGGTGTGGCTGACTGGCTTCAAAAGGTATTGGATCAGTTGTACAGAAAAAGAAAAATGCTTCTTGCATGTCAAATTATATATAAATATCAGCATATACCAAGATTATATATTTTTCATTCTGAAGGAGGTATGGGGCTTCTCAAAATTGATTACATGTAGAGATCTGCAATCATAGGACTGTATAGATATCTGCTGTCCTCACAAGATCAAATCATAGTGAATGTTTTAAAACATTAGGAGAATAAGTCTAAGATAACATCTCTGCTTAGTTTCGCTGACGCATATTGGTGTCAAGTGGGAATGGAAATCAAACCAGAAGTAGGCAAAAATCAGGCAGCAACTGAATGTGCCAAAAAGCAAAAGAAAGAATATAAGGAGAAGAATTAGATGAGAAGGCAAGAAATGTGGAAAAGGCATAAATATTGTTGCAAGTACAGAAAACTCCTAGAACAACTTTATGTAGATCAGGATCTGACATTTGAATGGTTAAGGAGAGGTGAATTTAAACCAAAAAACAAAAGGTTAATATTGGCAGCCCAGGATAGTGGGCTATGTACACATTGGTTTACAAAGTCCATTGAACACATAGGATACACAATCTAATACAAGTTTTGTAGAACAAGAAACGGAAACCGTCACATCTTGTTGTTGGGTCTGATACACTAATGGCAGATGGTCTATATACTGAAAGGCATAATAATGTGGCAAGACTGTTGCACTGGAGATTGTGCAAACATTATAATACTGAAGTAGCTGAGAAGCCCTGGAAACATGAACCACAAAGCATTATAGAGAATGATGAAGTTTATATCACATGGGATCAGGCATTACCAACAGTTTAAAAAATAGACAGATATGGTTGTCCATGAAAAGACAAAAGTAGCATTGATCACGGAAATTGCTACACCCAGTGATTACAGTGTCTTACATACAGACAGACACAAAGTCATAAAATATTAGGATTTGCAGGCAGAAATGAGAGCAACATGGAAAAAAGATATTCAGACAGTTCCAATAGTAGTAGGAGAAATGGGTCTCATGTATTTAGATATGTTACCGATACATATAACTACATATGAATTGCAGAAAGTCACTTCTGGGCACATTGTTAACATCAAAGATTGAAACAATAATAATTTCAGGAACTTTAATCATACTTTGACTTAGGAATGAGGTCCATTCCAGTCATGATATTAGAAACCCAAAAGACTTGGAGAAATTAAACTGGGATAATAGTATTTTTAATTATCTAGGTGTATGCTGCTCTTTTTTGTTAACTTGTACGAATTATTGAAAATCATGAACCAACTAATTTGTGTCATTTTGTAAAGTAATGAATTCTATGAAGCAAGAGCAAGATTACAAAATGTCTTTCACCTATATTTTGATGAATGTGGTCCTAAAGAGTGATGGAGTCATCTGAGTTTAAATGGAGTAAGCAATTCCTATCCCTGGGTCACACTCCTGAGGACAGGAGAGGGCAGAATGAACAGTATAGTAGTGTGAATGTTGTACAATTTAATAAAAACATTGTTCTTGTGATTACTTGAGCAATAATCCACAACTGTGTGTGGGTGTATTAGGATTTAGCTTCAAGAGTACACCTGAGTATTTGAGATCAATGGGTTAAATCCAACAAATAGCAAAAACAATAAAAACCTCACTTATTTTAAAACATATAAAACTCAGTTCAAATTGAGTTTTTAAATATAGCACATGATCCCATCTCCCAATATTGTCATCCGTAATGAATATGGCATACAGGCTGTGAGAGAATATTTAACACAGTATTGACAAATAGGTAAATAGAAATGATTTGCTCTTTTAAAAGTTGTACTAACAAGTAACATTTTCCTAGTTGGAGAGCAGCTGTACCATCAAGTATCAGGTGTTGCAATGGGTACACCAATAGCAAAACGAGATGTTAGCACTGGAAAATGGCATTTTAAACATCTTGTTATAAAGATTATTTGCACTGTTATAGTGATATGTTTGAACATTTAACAGTCTGAGAAACGAGTTGAACAAATGAAAAAGCATTAAGTTAATTAGGGATATCAATGACTTTAGGAACGGAAATATTTTTTCTTGGCCTAAGAACACTAGGTTGTTGAAGGCAAGCATTGGTAATTCTGTGCATGAACTAGATGACATTACTTTACCAATGACTGCCTCTGCATTGAGAGGTGGTGCATCTAGCCCATTCATAAATGAAAATGTTTTGAATGTAAATATTGCACAGGATGATGGTGTACAAAATACCTTGCTACGAAGGGACTTATCTGTACATATCACCACTAACTGTAATAATGTTAATATGTTTCCATGAGAAGGATTTTCGCCAGGTTCTGACATCCATGAAGTTGAATCTCCTGGAGAGAGTGGAGCTACGAACAAGAGACCTATCATGAGGAAGAGGAAATTGTCCACAGACTTGCAGCAGGTCAAACGTGGAGATGAACAATTTTACAGACAATTTTGACAGTTAATTTATCTAGCAGCATACTTTCTGCTACTAAAATTTCTCTGCTAAGAAGAGGCTTACAGTTTACACCAACAGCTAAATACTATTGTGGATGCTAGTACTGATCTTAAGCTGTTTGCAAGGAATGTAAATCTTAATGTTTCAAAATTCTGTCACTACTAAACAGGTATGTAACAGTTGTATAATACTTGTAAGAAACAGTTGTACAAGCTTTTTAATAATTCGAAGCATAATAAGAGTTATAATTTGTCAAAAGAAGAATTTGATTCTTTAGAGCAACTGCAAAGTAATACTAGTATGGTGATTAAATGGGCAGACAAAGGGGGTGCCATAGTTATAATGGATAGTGAAAAATATAATCAGTCTATGGAAGCATTTAACGATCCAAGTACTTTTCATTTATTAAATAGGAGTAATGTGAATAATGTAACACGTAGGGTTAATGATGTTATATATGAGCTTCGGATACAAGATATTCCATTCTATATGGGCTACCTAAAATACAAAAACTGCTTTCACCCCCCAATGCGATGCATCGTGTCTGGGAGGGGAATTGCTAACCAAGCCCATTTCAATTTTCTTAGAACAACAATTAAAACCCTTGTTAAAAAAATCTTCTAAGTTATATTTATGGTACTAATGACTTTTTAAAACAGCTTTGTCAGTGGTATTCTGTGAATGAGACTCCTCAGTTTATTTTTTAACAGTGGATGTCAACTCACTGTTTACTGTCATCCCTAATGAATATGGCATACAGGCTGTGTGAGAATATTTATGTAAGCACACAGCATTCACAAATGGGAAAACAGAAATGATCTGTGCTCTTAGAAGTTTTACTAATAAGTAATGTTTTCCTATTTGAAGAGCAGCTGTACCATCAATAGGGTTACCACCTGTCCAACTTTGTGAGGGACAGTCCCTCTTTGGACAGTTGTGTCCTGCCAAAAAAAATTAAAAAATAGCAAATGTCCTGAGATTTTAGCACAAAAATATTTCCTATATTTTTTTTTAATGGTTGCATAAAACAGTTACTTTGTATTTGAAACACCTAAACGTTATAAAAAAACAGAATAAGCAACTAACAATAATAATAATAAGCATAATAATACTAATAAGCAGCCCCCACACTATAGGATAATGCTGCCCAAGATGCAGAAACCTTTACAAATGCACTCTATGAGCACCTACAAGGATGCATGGATCGTGCCATCTCTAGCAAAACCAAGACTCACTCCTCTAAGAGAAGGAAACCAGTTTGGTGGACCCCTGCAATAAACAGGCTATACAACAGAAGGAGGAAACTAGTTCAGAAAAAAAGCAAATCCCAAGAAGGAAAGACATCCCTGATCAGTATCAGTAAAAAACTAAAGGTCCCTCATGAAATCATCTAAGGCTAACTTCGAAAGAAAAATAGCCAAGGACTCGAAAGATAACCACAAAGCCTTCTTTAGCTATGTTAAGAATCTAAGTGGCAACTCGCAGATATGCACTGAACTAGTGCAAAATAGCACAAAATATACTGAACCTACCGATATTGCCAACATCCTGGCAGAACGATTCAGTGCAAACTTCACCCCCCCTCTTACCCCCAAAAGGGCCCACAACAATACTGGAAAAGTGTAGTGTCCCAAAAATCACAGACGCACAGGTGAAAACAGCCCTTTCAAAAGCCAAATACACAGCGTCAATGGGATCAGATGGTGTCCCAGGCTGCATCTTGCATGAACTACAGAACGAACCAACTCCCCACCTAAACACGCTGTTCAACCTCAGCCTCTCCACAGGCTAAGTGCCTATAGAATGGCGCACAGCAATGGTTATTCCTCTCCACAAAGGAGGGGCCACAACTGACCCTGTTAACTATCACCCCATAAGCCTGACTAGCCTGGTCTGCAAGGCTATGGAGTGCATCATCATGGAACTCATTAACAAAGACATTGGGAACCTCCAAACACTTGACCCGACCCAGTTCGGCTTTGTTAAGGGTAGATCATGCCTACTAAACCTGGTTGACTTCTTAGAGACAGTCACCAAGGCCACAGATGAGGGAAAGGTGGTTCACACAGCCTACCTTGACCTCGCCAAGGCTTTTGACTCCATTCTCCACTCGGGTATTGCAGAAAAACTCACCAGCCTGAACATAAACCCCTAAGTCACGAGATGGGTTGCCAACTGGCTTACAGACAGAACTCACACGGTAAGAATAGTGGGCACCAGGTCTAACTCTAAACCAGTCACAAGTGGTGTCCTGCAAGGCTCAGTCCTGGGACCCCTACTGTTCTGCATATACTTCTCAGAAGTACAGGCAAATACAGGAGGACTAAGGCTAACCAAGTTCGCTGATGACTGCAAACTGGGAGCCATAATTGACTCGCCAGCTGACACTGACATCCTCCAAAAGGGCCTTACTGAGACGGACACCTGGTGTCAAAGTCATGGCCTCAAGCTAAATGCCAAAAAAACTGAAGATGGTGAGTGAAAGGAAAACTGCTCTTACAACTGGTAAAACCTCATGATAGTTTATTGAACAATTCCACACGACTGGTTAAGCGCTTTCGACTGGTGATCAGTCTTCATCAGAACAAACAACACATATCATCCCAAAGTATTTATACACATCCTAAATCACCTTAATTGATGTTTAACTAATTAAAATCCCGCCAAAAAGTTTAAAGCCATATTACACATTTACTATAATACACTGTAAGTAAACCAACCTTAAATCAAGATGTGACTTTCAAATACACATGTAATATAATAATATATACAATAGTAATATATGCAGTAATATATAGGTAAAACCTCTTGGTGTAACTGTAAATATCCGTATAACTATCTAATAAAAATCTAATAAAAATAATAATAATAATATATATAAATATATGCACTTCACTTGTGTGATAAAGTTAAAAATCCCAGTAACAAACCTAAGAGTTGAAATTTACTCTAAAGCTAAAAAAGGTTTTATACTTATAAAATCATTGAGACCAGGTGGTCTCGTGGAATCCGTTAGGATTTGCCATTTACTTTCGCAAGCGGCTAATTTCATTTTCCAGTCACCCCCAAATGGGCGAACATCTATCTGTTCTACAATGGAAAACAAAAAACCATGTTCCTCACCTTTATCCAAGATGTGTCTGTACAATGCATTTTTGGTATCTTGTTTCCCTATTTTGTACGCATGTTCGTAAATGCGTCTGTTATACCTTGTCGTAATGTGTCGTAATACCTTTTTTAGCTTTAGAGTAAATTTCAACTCTTAGGTTTGTTACTGGGATTTTTAACTTTATCACACAAGTGAAGTGCATATATTTATATATATTATTATTATTATTTTTTATTAGATTTTTATTAGATAGTTATAATGGATATTTACAGTTACACCAAGAGGTTTTACCATATATATTACTGCATATATTACTATTGTATATATTATTATATTACATGTGTATTTGAAAGTCACATCTTGATTTAAGGTTGGTTTACTTACAGTGTATTATAGTAAATGTGTAATATGGCTTTAAACTTTTTGGCGGATTTTAATTAGTTAAACATCAATTAAGGTGATTTAGGATGTATAAATACTTTGGGATGATATGTGTTGTTTGTTCTGATGAAGACTGATCACCAGTCGAAAGGCTTAACCAGTCGTGGAATTGTTCAATAAACTATCGTGAGGTTTTACCAGTTGTAAGAGCAGTTTTCCTTTCACTCACCATCTTCAGTTCTTGTGTTGTTGGCTTTCCCAGTTTGTGAACAGTTAATTACTGATGGCTGAGAACAAGGAATCATCTGCTTCTCCAGCAAGGGATGGTATCACTGAATTGAGAGCGGACCTCACGGTGCTACAGGGGGAGGTGCAAATTGTTAAATTTGTTTTCCGAATTTGTATCCTGCTCCAACAAAGACAAAAAGGTAGAAGACACCGATTGTAGTGCATCTCCGGAATTTGTAAGAGCTCACAAGGTTTCGGTATATTCGGATGACGAAGGAGACGTCCAGGATCAACGTAAGAGAGACACTGCGCAGGTGCAAGGACTCAATCGCAAACCACAAGGATGTGGGGATGTCAGTACACCCGACCGTAGGTTTCGCGAAGTGCTACAAGACACGGACGGTGGCTTTGACAACATATCTGCTACAAATGTCAATGTGGACTCACCCAACATGGTAAAACAGTTAACAACAGGGCTTTGGATTTAGCCCATACCGACGAGGATTTTTATTGCTTAACGCCATGACTATATGGAGCATGACTTCACTTTCGACTACAGCATGTGCAAAACGGATGGATAAACAGTATGGTGGTGCCCCGAAAGTCATCTTGGACATTAGCAGCCGCAGTAGGAAGGTTCATGATAACAAAGGTACTGTCTTTTATAATTCGAGAAGGGCCGTAAAGCCAAAATATCCAACATTATGACATACACAATTCTGATAACATAGGTGGCAGAAAGAAGACAAAAGAACATGTATTCAATGGCGATTCCTTGTTTGAACATTTTTTGAGGGATGACAATGATTATTTTGACATGGACATTAGGCATGGTTATGGCTTGAAACAAGATATAGATAATACATTCCCATTAAAGGAATATATCATAGAGTATGGCAAAAAACTATTGGCATATAAAAATGCCAAAATAGATTGCAGTTATTTATCCAAGTGTGTGATGCTGAAAATTGTGCCGAAAGGCTTAAGATTTTTTAAATTACCTTTAGGGATAAAATTAACATCTGTGGTTGAAAAAGAGTTTAACCAATTATTTGAAGGATTTGGATATGAGTACATGAAATTATTGATAAAGCACTTAGAGGAAAAACAAAATATATTAGCTGATGATTTAGAACAAATGAATGGTAATATTTTGCAACACAAGGATTTTGATGGTTTAAATGATTTGTACATGAAACAGTTTTCCCTTGCTGACAATAATGCTCACAATATAGTGGACAGGAAAAAATAAGAAAATTCAACGTGACATTGAGGCCCACAAAAATGATAGAGCGTACATATGGCCCAACCATAAGGACATAGATTCACACAATAAACAACCTACAAGAAGAAGTGAATTTAGAAAATCACATAAAGAAGAAAATTTTCAGGGGGGGGAGATTCTACCCAGCTTGGAGGGTTCCCAACCAATGGCACAAGAAATAGATAGGGACGACAAGTATACACATACACACACTCATGTCACACAGGACGATATCCCCTCAACGAGACAATTGGATTACCCTAGTGACCTGGGGACACAAGCGAGTATTTGTAGTGAAGCTGCAGACAAAGACAAAAAGCCTAGTATCGTTGTACACGATGGATTCAAGGTGTACAATTATACCTCTGTAGAGGTAGACAATATAAGTGCCCAAATGCTAAGCAAAGGGATGAAGTTTATTCCCATGTGTGGATGGAACTTAATCAATTGTATTAAGGAAGTGAAAAAATACACCAGGAGACTCAATCTGGCTTTAACATTTGATAATAAGATGGAATCTAATTTAGCAGTCAGGGATACAGCTGTATCAGTGTGCAAGAAAAAGTACGTACATACCAGCATTCAATCCACATGTGCACAATTACGAACAATTGGTTTGCAGTGACATATATTGGACATATCACAACATGAAAAAACAGGTACACAAACATCCAGACAACTTAACAAGTAAAGAAAGGAATTGTTTGTCGGAATTCATGAACAATAGAAACATCAGGATCATGAAACCCGACAAAGGAGGCGCAGTTATCTTCTCTTCAGAAGATTATAACCAGGAAATACTCAGTATTCTTCATCATTCAGGAAACTATGAACATATTTCATTGAATCAGGTCAATATAGGCCATCAACGTATAGATCTTATAATAGAAGAATTTCTCATTGACAACAGGATATCAAATGACACGTATATTTTTGTGAAAGAGGATCATCCAGTTCTAGCCAAAATGGTTGGTATTCCGAAGTTACATAAATCCATTGACCAACCACCCTTTCGACCGATTGTATCTGGTTCCAGATCAAAAACCTACAGATTAGGGAAACTTATAGACAATTGGGTAAAGAAGGTTTACGACAACATCCCCCACATTATCAAAGACTCGTGGAGGTTCTTGGGTACCATCACCAAAGACTTGTGGGAAACTAATTTGATCTATCTTACAGTGGATGTAGTTGACCTCTTTTCCAGTATCCCTAAGACTGAAGGACTGGAATTTTTTGAAAAGAGTCTGACTAGATACACCGATTTTTCCTGGGAGAAAATCAGCATCATTTGTGACATGATGTCACTGGTGTTAGATCACAACTATATCTCCTTTCAAGGTGAATTTTTCAGGCAGACAAAGGGAGTGGCGATGGGAGCATCATGTGCTCCCATCTTTGCGAATTTGGTCATGGCCGAATGGGAATCGTGTGTATGTGTTCAACAGCCCTTTCTACAAAGATATCATAACATACATTAGATATTTGGATGACATTTTTATTCTATGGAAGGCCTCTGAGGATAGGTTACTAGAATTTATGGAGTACCTAAACAAGACAGTCAAATTCTTGAAATTCACTTATGAATACAGTTACCATGAAATATCATTTTGGACGTAGCATTGAGTCATAACAATCAAGGGTTCATCTCTAGGGTGCATAGGAAACCCACTTTTTCCAATGATTACGTCCATTATAGTAGTAACCATCCCCCCCATGTATTTCAGAATGTCATAAAAGGCCAATGTGTACGCGTAGCAAGAATGTCTTCTAACAAAATAATCTTGGAAAAGGAGCTTAATACCATCAAAGAAATGTTTTTGAGTAGAGCTTACCCTGAAAAGATGGTCTTGGAGGTCATCAGTTATGTGTACAATGAATGGGGTAATAAATATCCACCCCTATTAGGTGCGTATCAGATGGACAAAAAAGTAGGAATTTGTAGTGAAACATCAGGAAGAGTTTGTGTCCTTATGTACACCCGACCACACATATTATAAAGGAAATATTGGAAAGGCATTGGTCAACACTTAGAGTATTGGACAAGGAAGAGCTATTGGGTAGTAAACCAAGATGTGTATATAAAACTGCCCCAAATATAAAAAGGCTATTAGAAAAAGCCGATAATAAGGCAGAAAGATCAAAGCATGGATCACATAAGGGTACAGTTAAATGCGGGAACTGCAAACAGTGTAAATACATTAATTCTAACATGACTATTCAACTTAATGATTTGTGTCATACTACTATAAAAAGCAAATGTGGTAACTGTAGAACAAAACATGTGGTCTATCTGGCAGTCTGTAACTATGCAACGCCCCTTTCATAGGCAAGACAGAGAGACAGCTGAACAGACGCATTTACAACATGCGTACAAAATAGGGAAACAAGATACCAAAATGCATTGTACAGACACATCTTGGATAAAGGTGAGGAACATGGTTTTTGTTTTCCATTGTAGAACAGATAGATGTTAGCCCATTTGGGGTGACTGGAAAATGAAATTAGCCGCTATAAAGTAAATGGCAAATCCTAACGGATTCCACGAGACCACCTGGTCTCAATGATTTTATAAGTATAAAACCTTTTTAGCTTTAGAGTAAATTTCAACTCTTAGGTTTGTTACTGGGATTTTTAACTTTATCACACAAGTGAAGTGCATATATTTATATATATTATTATTATTATTTTTTATTAGATAGTTATACGGATATTTACAGTTACACCAAGAGGTTTTACCCACCGTATATATTACTGCATATATTACTATTGTATATATTATTATATTACATGTGTATTTGAAAGTCACATCTTGATTTAAGGTTGGTTTACTTACAGTGTATTATAGTAAATGTGTAATATGGCTTTAAACTTTTTGGCGGGATTTTAATTAGTTAAACATCAATTAAGGTGATTTAGGATGTGTATAAATACTTTGGGATGATATGTGTTGTTTGTTCTGATGAAGACTGATCACCAGTCGAAAGCGCTTAACCAGTCGTGTGGAATTGTTCAATAAACTATCGTGAGGTTTTACCAGTTGTAAGAGCAGTTTTCCTTTCACTCACCATCTTCAGTTCTTGTGTTGTTGGCTTTCCCAGTTTGTAAATGCCAAAAAATGTATAGTCATCCCATTTGGGAAAAACATAACACCCACAAATTACCACATAGGTGGCAGCCCCCTTAATACAGAAGAGGTAATAAGAAATCTGGGGGCCCAGGTAGATAGTAATCTCTCCTTTGACAATCATATTGCCAAAGTAGTTAGGAAATCCTTCTATGTGGCCCATCTAATTACTAAAGGGTTCACATCTAGAAATAAAGAGGTTATAGTGCCCCTCTATTCGTCACTCATTAGACCCATCATAGAGTACAATGCCCCATTTGGGATTTACCTCACAAGACATTTCCAACAGCTGGAAAGACCACAAAAGTACTTCACCAAGAGGATTACTGGCCTCAAACATATGTCCTATGCAGCCCGACTGAAAAAACTGGCTGTACTCAGTGGCATATCGCTTACTCAGAGGTGATCTCTGCCTGACTTACAAAGCCATGTCCAACTCAGAATTGATGGACATGCTCCACCGAAAGAAATCCAAGTCACTGCGAGCCACGTGCTCTAGTGAGCTAAACCTTGCCACAACAATAAATAGAACATGCTGGAGGGATAGATTCCTGTCACAGAGACTCCCCATGCTTTGGAACAAAATTCCAAATTACATCAGGCAGAGCCCCTCACTAACACTCCAAGGGAAACCTTGATGAGTGGTTGGGTAACAGAAAATACACCCCTGGGATCACTTCATTGGCTCTGCTTGACAGAGGATCAGTTAATTAATCAATGGGGTGGCGAAAGCCGACAAACTGGCTAGGCTTATAAATGCCCTTGGGCAGATAGCCTAGTACCTACCTATGAACCTAAATGCTACAGGAATAAACAGGAAGTTATGTACTCACCATAACGTTCGATGTATGTAGTCCATCTCGCCTCACATTCTTACTCATGGGTTCGGAGCCGAATATCAGCTCCGACTCAGCCAAACTTTTCTAGCTCAAAGTCTTCTATTGGCTGGGCTAAGCAGGTATCCCATGGTGCACTGCTCCATATCCTCAGATCTAGTTTGCTGCAATACTCATTCATACCCCATGCATACACAACATCCAGATAAAAAGAATAAGCTAAAGTAAAGGGAACTCTGTAAATAACAACCTAACCTCCAGATCCTCCAGGAAGGGGGAAGTTGGGCGGGTAAGTAAGAATGTGAGGCGAGATGGACTACATACATCAAACGTTATGGTGAGTACATAACTTCCTGATGTTATATAGTCCTATCTCGCCTACATTCTTACCCGTGGGACAGCGCCCCTAGCACCTACATCCTGGGTGGCTCATAGGAAAATGCTCCTGAGTACTGTGGAGCCAAACGACGACCTGCCCCTAGAAACCATGTCCAATTTATAATGAGAAACAAATGTGTGAGGAGAAGCCCAAGTAGCTGCAGCACATATCATCCATTGACAATCTGGCCTGATAGGCTGCAGATGTAGAAACAGCCCAAGTAGACTGAGCCTTGACCGGAAATGTCAGATCCTTTCCTCCCGCTTGGTAGGCGAAAGAGATGCAACTAGATATCCATCTGGATATGGTGACCTTGGAGACCAGGGACCCAATTTTGTTTTCCGAAAAGGAGACAAATAGTTGATCCGACTTCCGGATATCTTTTGTTCAGTGCAGATAGAAACTTAACTGTCTGACTGATGAAATTTAAATTCTGCCTTGTTTGAAAATTGAGGAAAGAATACAGGCAACTCAATGGATTGATTAAGATTAGACACGGAAGCCACTTTAGGAAGAAAAGGGTTTGGTCTAAGAGAAACCCTGTCCTTATGGAAGATTAAGTATGGAGGTTTGATAGAGAGGGCTTGAATTTCTGAAACTCACCTTGCTGAAGTGATTGCTGTTAAGAAGGCTGTTTTCCAGGTCAAGAATTTCAATTCACAGGTAGCTGCAGGCTCGAAAGGTGGTGAAGTAAGGGCTTGTAGAACAAAACTGAGATCCCAGGGCATGATAGGTTCGGAGACCGGGGGACGGAGTAACAGAGTACCCTTCAGGAACGCCTTGCAGAGTCTATGAGCCATGAGACTAGGCTCATCAGCCACATGAAAATTAGAGATTGCAGCCAATTGAACTTTGATGGTAGCTGATGCGGAACCCTGATGGAAAAGCATAGACAAAAACTCCAAGACTGAAGCAACTGGAGCTGTGCAAGGATCAATTCCTTGGGTATGCACCCAAATAGAAAACCTCTTCCATTTGCTGGAATAAATATTCCTAGTAGATGGCTTATGAGAGGAAGATAAAATGTGAACCACTTCCGGTGAAAATTTATGAAGCCTAACTAAAGACCGAAGTGGAGTAGCCAGGCTGTCAACCGGAAGGTCATCAGAGAGGGGTGGAACTGTCCCGACATGTGTTTCAGTAAATCTGGTTGAGGGTCCAGAATCCAAGGAGTGTCCACAATGTATGGTTGAAGAAAAGGGAACCAGACTTGACAAGGCCAATGTGGAGCAATCAGAATCATTCTGCTTCCCAAGGATTGTGCTTTCTGAATCATCTTTGAGAGCAAGGGAAACGGAGGGAAAGCATAAAGCAGACCGGACGGCCAGTCGTGAACCACAGCGTCCCTGGGTGACTCCCCCTGTGGGGGGATCAGCGTGATGTAGTTGCTGCATTTGGCATTGAGGGGGCTGGCAAAAAGGTCGCAGCAAGGCTGACCCCATCTGCTGAAGATTCGTTCTGCAATCATAATATTCAGGGACCACTCGTAAAACATCAGAATAGCTCTGCTTAGCCTGTCCACAATCACGTTGGACTTCCCCGGAATGTGCGTTGCCACCAGAAAACATTGGGAAGTTACTGCTCACTTTCACACTTGTATGGCCTCTCTGCACAGGGGGTAAGACCTGGTTCCCCTTTGCTTGTTTAGATACCACACTACTGACATATTGTCTGAGTGTACTGAAATCGTCCCTAGAGGTAGAAAGCTCTGAAGTGCCTGCAACGCAAGTAGCACTGCTCTCATCTCTAGGACGTTGATATGCAGATGTATCTCGTGATCTTGCCACGTCCCTTGGACTGTCCTGCCAAGATAATGCCCCCCCCCCCCCCCATCTGGGAGGCATCCGTGGTCACTGTGGCAACCGGGATGGGTGGGACGAAGGGCCCTCCCCCGTCCAAATTGTTGGTGCAAAGCCACCAACTGAGGTCCTGTTTGCATCTGTCCGTGAGCAAAATGGGGTGAGAAAGTGGAAATTTTTGGAGAGACCATTGAACAAAGAGAAGCCATTGGAGGTCTCATGTGCAATCTCGCTAGACGGACCAACATAACTGTTGCTGCCATGGTCCCCAGGAGTTGGAGAACCCATCTTGTCTTTGCTTTCTTCAGGGGCATCAGGATGTGTATTTGTTGTTGTAAGATTCTGATCCTCTCCTGCGGTAAAAATGCTCGCATTTGAATGATGTCTAATTCTGCGCCTATAAAGGTGACACACTGCGAGGGCAACAAAGCAGATTTTTCCCAATTTAGTGTTATGCCCAACTGTTGACAGAGTGATGGTAGCATCCCTGGTTTGGACTAGTTGATGCCTGGTGGGGGCGGTAAGGAGCCAGTCGTCCAGATACGGAAACACTTGGAATCCCTGACGTCTCAAGTCAGCCATCACCATTGCCATGCACTTGGTGAACACCCTGGGGGCTGTGGTGAGACCAAAGGGCAGTGCTCGAAACTGGAAATGACTGGCTCCCAGTCAGAAGTGTAGGTGACTCCTGGATGCCCTGTCCATTTTTACATGGTAGTAAGCATCCTTGAGGTTGATGGAGCGCATCCTTACCTCCTCTTTCAACAATGGGAGAATCGATTGTAGTGTGAGCATACGGAACTTGGACTTCTGTACATAGTTGTTTAGTTGGCTGAGATCTAATATGGGTCTCAGGTCCTCTGTTCTTTTCGGCACCATAAAGAATCTTGAGTAAGTCCCTAATCCGATTTGGTCTGACGGGACACTCTGGATGGCTCCTTTTCCTAGCAGCTCTGAAACCTCAAAGGCTGCTTGATCCCTTTCACTGGGTGGAACGTCTGGGATATTTCTGATTGATGGGGGGTCTGATGTAAACGGAATGAGGTAACCTCCGTAAATTATTCATAATACCCATCAGTCCTGGGTGATGCTTTTCCAGGCTTCCAGATATAATGAAATTCGACCCCCGACTGGCTCCGGATAACCATAGCCGGGCACTCCCTCAGGAACGAGAGTAGGGTGAGCCGCGAAAGGAATCGCGGTCTCACGAATTGTGGGGGTCCCCTCTGCCTCTAGGGAGGCGTCTCCCTGAATAACCTCCCCCTCCTCTGCCTCTGGAGGGGGACTCACCTTGTGCGGCAGGAAAAACCCTCCGATTTCTTGAACCACATTGTCCCACCCCACTGGGCCTTGGGGTAAGGCCTAGAAGGAATGGAAAAACGGACCTCTACGGCAGACAGGGTCCTTCCCTCTTGCTCGCACCTGGTGAGGGTGTCTTTCACTCTGATTCCGAACAAAGAAGAACCATCAAAGGGGGTGTCAGTGAAAGAAGACTTGATGGCCTCAGCAAAGTGACACAGGTGCAGCCAGGCTTGCCTTCTAAGGGCGACTCCTGAGCTTGCTGCCCTACTCGCTCCCTCAGCTGCATACGCAATGAGCCGCATGGAGGAGTTGACAATGGAATTGAGGGTAGACACCTGGGCGTTAACCGTCTGGGCCACCGCCTCAGGGACGTTACCTGCAAGAGTATCTCCAAACTCCTTGAGGAGATCTCTCCGGAGCCGAGTGAAATGAGACAGATAGTTCAGCGACCGTAAGGTAAAGGTTGCTGATGAGAGGGTATGCTTCCCATACCAGTCCATGGTCCTAGACTCCTTGTTAGGAGGATGGACGGAGGAAGAGGTCTCTGCTATTTTCTTCTGAGTGGCCGTTGCCACCACCATGGCATCCACAGGGACTCCTTTGGACAAGAACTCCTTACCCTGGGGAGCAGAAAGAAACTTGTTGGGGCACCTGGGTACGGGCTCCACAGAATCACAGTTTTCCCACACCCTTTGACAAATTAAATCAAGGAGCTCGTCGAAGGGTGGGGACACCCAGGAAGCGGAGGGCTGAGCACCAAAGGCCTTAAGGAAGACCGACTCCTCCTCGGAAGGGGCTTTGGACAGCAAGTCACCTCTTTGCTTCAGTATCTCCAGGATGTCGGAGAAGGAAACATCATCAGAGGATGACTTGCGGGACCCCTCCAATTCCTCAAGGTCAGTATCAGAGGCGAGGGACTCATCCTGGGAGTCTATGTGCTTCCTCTTGCACGTTTTCTTTCTAGCGGGCTCCTCAGGCACAAACTCTGAAGGGTCCTAAGAAAGTTAGGGACCACTCGTGGGGGTATCCCTAGGCTTTGGTGCTCTGCTGTCCATGGATAGGTGGTGATCAGAGGCTCTCATCAGAGTGGTCGGGGACAGAGTGACCGATCCGCCTGAAGTAGCTGATGATCTGGCCAGCACAGTCCGCATGGCCTCGAAGGCTGGTCCCCCCCCCCGAGTCCGAGGACCGGCCAGCCTCGGAGACCATGACGGGAGTCGAAATTCCCTGAGTCAAGGCACCGAGAGCGAGACTCGGAACCTAAATATGTCCTGAGATGTCCCCCTTGGGTCCGACTGAAGAATCCCGAGTCCCGAACCCCGAAGAGGAGCCAACGGGGTCGGAGCCAATGTCGGTACCGATGGAGCTGGAGTGGCCATCGGAACCGGACTAGCAACATCACATGGCATGGAACACTCCGGCTCCGAAGACAAAGATGTGCTTGGAGGAGGAATGATCGAAGCAGGGGTCGTGATGGGTTCCGGAGCCGACTGGGCTGGAGCTGAAAACAATTTTGCCAAAACCGGTGACAGGAGGAGCCTCTGGACCACCCTATCAACATCCACATCCAAAAGGGTCCTGGAGGATTTAGAGGACAGGGAGGGAGATTGAGATCTCCTCAGGAGAGACTGGTCTGAGACTGGGCGATTGGCTCCGAAGAGGTTCCAATATAACAGGAGCCGATGCCGGTTCCATCAACACAGACACTTCCTGCGGCCCTGAGGACAGTGGAGCCGAGGAGGTCGATGCAATTTTTGTGACTTTCTCCAGAGGCTCCGATGAAGCTGACGGAGCCGGAGATCTCTGTTTTGACTTGGATGATTTAGACTAGGAGAAGAATCTAAGACCTCTTCGAAAGAGGGTTTCAAGAGTCCCTTTAGGATCAGCTAATTCTCTCTCTTGGAGCACTCTGGGACTGAACACATGGCAAAAGCTGCAGGACTCCTGCAGATGAATGTCTCCCAGGCAACAGACACAAACAGAATGCCCACCGGTGATGGACATTTTGTACCCACATTTAGAGCACTTTTTTAAACCGGAGGGTTTGTGCTCTTTGGAATCTTTAGACATATTCACCAAAAACGCCAACAACGCGTCCCAAGAGAAAGTCTGACAGGAAAACTCAGACACTCAACACCACAAAAAATGCGGGAATCAGTCAAAGTTGAAACAGTACACACACACTAGAGAGACACACTGAGACCAACTATGTCAAAAACCTCCAACTAAAACGGTTTATGACTACAAGGGTAGGAGAACCAAAAAACAAACCTCTAATTTAAACGGTTTGACAAACAGAAGGATGAAAGGACTAGGTCCTCTAACTGGAACGGGCCTAGCCCAAGGAAACAGTTATCGGGATACCACAAAACAAGCACACTACCAAAATGCTAAACACTAAGGACAATAGCTATGAAAATAGCTTTTTGTTTAGAACAATACATTTTTCTTAAGACAAGAAAAAAGGTAGCCACAGCCAAGAGCGAGACCATGTCCGAGCTACACGAGCGGCAAACGAGATCTGGGGATATGGAGCAGTGCACCATGGGATACCTGCTTAGCCCAGCCAATAGAAGACTTTGAGCTAGAAAAGTTTGGCCGAGTTGGAGCCGATATTCGGCTCCGAACCCATGGGTAAGAATGTAGGCAAGATAGGACTACATAACATCTTTTATTTTGGCAAAAAAGTGAAGTTCTGTCCTTTGTACTGGCTGTGGGTATGTTTTGCCCTGAAAAATCTGACATTTCTACAAAAAATGTCCTACTTTGGGCATTTGAAAAGGTGGCAACCCTAACCATCAAGTATCAGGTGTCACTTTGGGTACACCAATAGCAAATACTTATGCTAACATAGCACTATATGAATGGGTGGAGAGCATGCATGTACTTAGTTCAACAAACAACCATACCGAAAATTCTATTAAATAAACACTTTGTTAATGATATTTTTTTGATTTGGAAGGGTTACGAAATTGAACTACAAGAGTATGTTCGATTCTTGGAAACTACTACAAATTTCTGAGATTTATGTTGAAATATTGTAAAAAAGATTTGTTTTTGGATATTGCACTTAAAAGTACTGATGGGCTGATATCAACAAACATCTATAGGAAGGAAGTTCAGGCTAGCACATTTCTCCATAGTTGCAGTATGCATCCTGGTCATGTATTTAAAGGGATAGTTAAAAGCCAATACATGAGAGTGAGTAGACTGACTATAGATGCAACATTATGTAACCAGCAGTTAGATATATTAGGACAAGAATTTCAGATGAGGGGCTATGATGAAGGTCTTTTAAATGAAGCATTTAACTATGTAACTAATGAAACAGAGGATACAGCCAAACCATACTTTTTATCAGAATATCCACAGACTAACCAATGTTGTAATACCAACACTAAGTTTAAGTACAATATGAAATACAGTATTAATACTAGTGGTGTTACTGATATTATTTGGAGAAATTAGGACATACTAACTGCTATGCCAGAAATGGGTAAAGTAATACGTGCACCTCCAAGCTTTACTTTTAAGAAATGCCCTAACCTGAAACAAAAAATTTGCTGTAAGAAAATGCTTGAAAACAAGGACCAATCCACTAGAATCAAAAGAAAAGGTACTGTTCCATGTTAGAGCTGTGGTTTTGTAAACACATTGATTCTTTGGTTACTTCTGAACATCCACAAACAAAGTATATTTACAAATTTGATTATTTTGCTACTTGTAACAAAGAAAATCTGGTTTATTTAGCTGTGTGCATGACATGCACTAGTTTCAATATAGGTAAATCTCATAGAAAATTTAAAGAAAGAATTTCTGAACATGTTTTAGAAATTAGAAGGAATATACTTACTAATTCCTTGCCTAAGCATACTCAAGACAACGGTACAGACCATACATTTAAATTTAGAGTAATACAAATGATATTTAACATAAGAGGTGGTGATGTTCTAAATGCCACTGATCTAGCTGAATACAGGTGGACTTTAAACCTGCAGGCTGACCATGCACTTGAATTAAATGCTTCAGTTAGTTTAAAACCTGTATTAAAACAAAAGCATATGAAACTGAAGTGAATGTTGCTATTGAGTGCATCTGTTGTGCTTTTTAGTTGCTTTTGAATGTATTTTTATATGTGTTGCTGTGTATTTAAACTTTAGACTCTCTGTATAACAAGCTGAGCTCTTATTGGGCGATGGGATCATGAGCTGTATTTAAGAACTCTGTATTTGAACTGTGTTTTATATGCATTGAAGGGATTATTCCCGAAAGGTCTGCTATTTGTATTTGCATAAAAATAAGTGAGTTTTTTTTTTATTTCTGGTGTTGATATCCAGTTTTTATTGTATCAGGATTTATCCATGGCTGCTGTGGTTTGATCAACAGCGAAAAACGAGTTTTGCAGAACTTAACTGATTTTTCTTATAGGATCATAGGAGATTACTAGGCTAGTGGCCTTGGCGCCCTTAAAAGCCTAGCCAAGAGTTTACCCCACCCCCCCCCAAAAAAAAAAAAGAGAAAAAAGAAACCTCGGTCAGCTCCTGTTGCCCCTGTCAATGAGGGACAAAGTTGCAACCCCTGGGACAAATTTATGGTTTCCTATCAACCATCAAGGTTGCATTTGAAGAGGGTTAGTGAGGTACTCTGCTTGGCATGTGTGGGAAGTCTATTCCAGAAATGGGGCAGCCTCTGGGAGACAAACCTGCCTCTCCAGCAGGTTTTGTTGATGTCCCATATTAGATTTAGGCCTATCAAGCGGGTAATGCGTGAGGAGTTAGACTTATGGATATGGAGCATCTCCAGTAGGGCAGGGTCCAACACTGCCTTGTAGGGGACACACAGATCACCTCTGAGCAATCTGTATGATACCAAGTAGAGTGATAGTGATTTAAGCCTGTCCGCATAGGATAGGTGTTGGAGGCCATGGATTCTCTTTGTGAAGTATTTCTGTGGCCTTTCCAGTTGGTGCAGGTGTTTGGAGAGGTACATACCAAACGGGGCATTGTAATCAATTATAGGTCTAATAAGGGAGGAGTACAGAGAGGCAATATCCTCCTTTTTTCTGGATGTGATCCCTTTACTTATGAGATGAACCAAGTAAAAGACTTTTCTGACCACCGCCACCACATGATGGTCGAATGTGAGATTGTTGTCAACCTGAGTACCCAGGTCTCTCACCACAGGTTGTGTGCTTAGGGGGTTGACTTTTATGTGTTAATCAGTAGGGGCTGTGTTTTTGCCGAATTATACAATACATTTTTTTGCATTTAACTTAAGGCCATGACTTTGGCACCAGTTATTTGTATCTGTGAGACCCTGTTGCAGTATGTTATCATCAACTGGGGAGTAAATGACAGCAACCAACTGACAGTCATCCACAAACTTGGTCAGCCACAGGTGCTTTGTCTTTGCATGGATCTCTGAGAAGTATATGCCAAACAGTAGGGGTCGCAGAACAGATCCCTAGGGAACACCACTAGTGACAGGTCTGCTGTCGGAGATGGCAGTGCCTATTTTGACCTTGTGGGTCCTATCTATGAGCCAGCTGGCCACCCATCTGACTAGATAGGGATTAACACCAAGTTGTTAGATTTTCAGTGATGTCCAAGTAGTATACAATTATCCAAAGGCAAAGACGTATCAAACACAGCACAGGTACCCAAAATTTATTAAGTAAAAATAATACATGTTGGGTACCTGAGTTGTGTTTGATACCTCCTTTGCCTTTGGATAATTGTATAAATCAACTGCCTACCAAAGCTACTGCCAATCATTAGCGGACCGGAGTTCCGCTGTGGTGACCCCTTACTGGGAAAAAGCCGAAAGACAAACAAAAACAACGAAAGCTTGCTAGACAGGGGGGAAGTAAGCTTATTTATATTGGTATTTCATTCAGGAAATTTTTATTGTAGATCTGCATTAATCATCATTTTTAGGAGAATTTGTACTTAAATTATGTAGTGTTACATTCCAATTAAAATGATCTATTTTTATTATTTGCTTTCTTATATTTTATATATATATATATATATATATATATATATATATATATATATATATATATATATATATATATATATATATATATATATATATATATATACATACATACACACACACACACACACACACACACACACATACATACAGTGGATATAAAAAGTTTACACACCCCTGTTAAAATGTCAGGTTTTTGTGATATAAAAAAACAAGACCACAATAACTCATTTCAAAACTTTTCCCACCTTTAATGTGACCTATAACCTGTACAATTCAATTGAAAAACAAAGAAATTTGTTAGGGGAAAAATATAAAAAATAAAAAACGTACAATAAGCTGGTTGCATAAGTGTGCACACCCTTAAACTAATACTTTGTTGAAGCAGCGTTTTTTTTTAAATTACAGCATTCAGTCTTCGTGGGTACACATCTGCCATCAATTAGAGAGACTCTGATTAACCGCAACTAAAGCTCAGCTGTTCTAGTAGGATTTTCCTGATATTTACTCCATTGCCTGCTACAGCAAAAGCCATGGTTTACAGGGAGCTTACAAAGCATCAAAGGAATCTCATTGCTGAAAGGTATCAGTCAGGAGAAAGGTACAAAATAATTTCCACAGCATTGGATAGACCATGGAAAACAGTGAAGACAGTCATCAAAAAGTGGAGAAAATATGGGACAACACTGACGTTGCAAAGAACTGGATGTCCCTCAAAAACTGATGAAAAGACCAGAAGAAAACTGATCAGGGAGGCTGCCAAGAGATCCACAGCAACACTGAAGGAGCTGCAGGAATTTTTGTCAAGTACTTGTCGTGTACTACATGTGGCAACAATCTCCCGTATTCTCCATATATTTGGGCTATGGGGTAGGGTTGCAAGACGGAAGCTTTTTGTTACACAGAAAAACATCCAGACCCAGCTAAAATTTGAAAAAAAAATACATCAAGTGCCCCAAACGCATGAGGGAAAATTTGTTATGGTTGGATGAGACCAAGGTTAAACTTTCTGGCCACAATTCCAAAAGGTACTTTTGGCACAAAAACAACACTTCACATTACCAAAAGAACACTATCCCCACGGTGAAGCATGGTGGTGGCAGTATCATGCCTTGGGGTTTCTTTTCTTCAACTAATACTGGGGATTTAGTCAAGGTGGAGGGAATTACGAACAGTTCCAAATACCAGTCACTTTTAGCCAAAAACCTTCAGACGTCAGCTAGAAAGCTGAAGATGAAGAGGAATTTCACCTTTCAACATAACAATGACCCCAAGCATACATCCAAATCAACAAAAGAATGGCTTCACCAGAAGAAAATTAAAGTTTTGGAATGGTCCAGCCAGAGCCCAGACCTAAATCCAATAGAAAATCTGTGGGGTGACCTGAAGAGGGCTGTGCAGAAGAGATGCCCTTGCAATCTGACAGATTTGGAGCACTTTTGCAAGTAAGAGTGGGCAAATATTGCCAAGTTAAGATGTGCCATACTGATAGACTCCTACCCAAGAAGACTGAATGCTGCAATTAAATCATAAGGTGCTTCAACAAAGTACAAGTTTAAGGGTGTACACACTCATGCAACTAGCTTATTGTATGTTTTTTATTTTATATTTTTTCCCCAACAGATGTTTGTTTTTCAATTGTATTTTACAGATTATAGGTGGAAAAGTTATATATATATATATATATATATATATATATATATATAGCCTAGTTGAAGAGTTATTAGAGATTATATTAAGTAACAACTATATCACATTCGATAATGACTTCTATCTGCAACGGATAGGAGTTGCTATGGGGTCCCCATGCAGGGCAAGCTTTTCTAATTTAGTTATGGCACATTGGGAAGATTAACTTATCTGGAGTAACTTTAATATTAGGGAACAACTTTATTTTTACACAAGATTTTTAGATGATATTTTGTCATCATTAAAGGTGATGAAAAATGGCTACCAACTTACTGAATTACTTTAACAATACGACCATACCTCTCAACCTGAAACATCAAAAATCAGGACAAGGCCCTTGAAAAATAGGTACAAATCTGTATACTGATTAACATCTAATTTGCATGCATAATTACGTAATCTCAAGGCTTCTCCGCTTTGGTGCTCTGCTGTCCATGGATAGGTGGTGATCAGAGGCTCTCACCAGAGTGGTGGGGGACAGAGTGACCAATCCGCCTGAAGTAGCTGATGATCTGGCCAGCACAGTCCGCATGGCCTCGAAGGTTGGTCCCCCCGAGTCCGAGGACCGGCCAGCCTCCGAGACCATGACGGGAGTCAAAATTCCCCGAGCCAAGGCACCGAGAGTGAGACTCGGAACCGAAATATGTCCTGAGATGTCCCCCTCGGGTCCGACTGAAGAATCCCGAGTCCCGAACCCAGAAGAGGAGCCAACGGGGTCGGAGCCAATGTCGGTACTGATGGAGCTGGAGTGGCCATCGGAACCGGACTAGCAACATCACATGGAATGGAACACTCCGGCTCCGAAGACAAAGATGTGCTTGGAGGAGGAATGATCGAAGCAGGGGTCGTGATGGGCTCCGGAGCCGACTGGACTGGAGCTGAAAACAATTTTGCCAAAACCGGTGACAGGAGGAGCCTCTGGACCACCCTATCAACATCCACATCCAAAAGGGTCCTGGAGGATTTAGAGGACAGGGAGGGAGATCGAGATCTCTTCTCAGGAGAGACTGGTCTGAGACTGGGCGATTGGCTCCGAAGAGGTTCCAATATAACAGGAGCCAACGCCGGTTCCATCAACACAGACACTTCCTGCGGCCCTGAGGACAGTGGAGCCGAGGAGGTCGATGCAATTTTTGTGACTTTCTCCGGAGGCTCCGATGAAGCTGATGGAGCCAGAGATCTCTTTTTTGACTTGGATGATTTAGACTTAGCACTGGGAGAAGAATCTAAGACCTCTTCGAAAGAGGGGTTCAAGAGTCCCTTTAGGTTCAGCTAATTCTCTCTCTTGGAGCACTCTGGGACTGAACACATGGCAAAAGCTGCAGGACTCCTGCAGATGAATGTCTCCCAAGCAACAGACACAAACAGAATGCCCACCGGTGATGGACATTTTGTACCCACATTTAGAGCACTTTTTTAAACCGGAGGGTTTGTGCTCTTTGGAATCTTTAGACATATTCACCAAAAACACCAACAACGCGTCCCAAGAGAAAGTCTGACAGGAAAACTCAGACACTCAACACCACAAAAAATGCGGGAATCAGTCAAAGTTGAAACAGTACACACACTCTAGAGAGACACACTGAGACCAACTATGTCAAAAACCTCCAACTAAAATGGTTTATGACTACAAGGGTAGGAGAACCAAAAAACAAACCTCTAATTTAAACGGTTTGACAAACAGAAGGACGAAAGGACTAGGTCCTCTAACTGGAACGGGCCTAGCCCGAGGAAACAGTTATCGGGATACCACAAAACAAGCACACTACCAAAATGCTAAACACTAAGGACAGTAGCTATGAAAATAGCTTTTTGTTTAGAACAATAAATTTTTCTTAAGACAAGAAAAAAGGTACTTAGCCACAGCCAAGAGCGAGACCACGTCCGAGCTACACGAGCGGCAAACGAGATCTGGGGATATGGAGCAGTGCACCATGGGATACCTGCTTAGCCCAGCCAATAGAAGACTTTGAGCTAGAAAAGTTTGGCCGAGTCAGAGCCGATATTCGGCTCCGAACCCACGGGTAAGAATGTAGGCAAGATAGGACTACATAACATCTTTTATTTTGGCAAAAAAGTGAAGTTCTGTCCTTTGTACTGGCTGTGGGTATGTTTTGCCCTGAAAAATCTGACATTTCTACAAAAAATGTCCTACTTTGGGCTTTTGAAAAGGTGGCAACCCTAACCATCAAGTATCAGGTATCACTTTGGGTACACCAATAGCAAATACTTATGCTAACATAGCACTATATGAATGGGTGGAGAGCATGCATGTACTTGGTTCAACAAACAACCATACTGAAAATTCTATTAAATAAACACTTTGTTAATGATATTTTTTTGATTTGGAAGGGTTACGAAATTGAACTACAAGAGTATGTTCGATTCTTGGAAACTACTACAAATTTCTGAGATTTATGTTGAAATATTGTAAAAAAGATTTGTTTTTGGATATTGCACTTAAAAGTACTGATGGGCTGATATCAACAAACATCTATAGGAAGGAAGTTCAGGCTAGCACATTTCTCCATAGTTGCAGTATGCATCCTGGTCATGTATTTAAAGGGATAGTTAAAAGCCAATACATGAGAGTGAGTAGACTGACTATAGATGCAACATTATGTAACCAGCAGTTGGATATATTAGGACAAGAATTTCAGATGAGGGGCTATGATGAAGATCTTTTAAATGAAGCATTTAACTATGTAACTAATGAAACAGAGGATACAGCCAAACCATACTTTTTATCAGAATATCCACAGACTAACTAAGTACAATTTGAAATACAGTATTAATACTAGTGGTGTTACTGATATTATTTGGAGAAATTAGGACATACTAACTGCTATGCCAGAAATGGGTAAAATAATACGTGCACCTCCAAGCTTTACTTTTAAGAAATGCCCTAACCTGAAACAAAAAATTTGCTGTAAGAAAATGCTTGAAAACAAGGACCAATCCACTAGAATCAAAAGAAAAGGTACTGTTCCATGTTAGAGCTGTGGTTTTGTAAACACATTGATCCTTTGGTTACTTCTGAACATCCACAAACAAAGTATATTTACAAATTTGATTATTTTGCTACTTGTAACAAAGAAAATCTGGTTTATTTAGCTGTGCGCATGACATGCACTAGTTTCAATATAGGTAAATCTCATAGAAAATTTAAGGAAAGAATTTCTGAACATGTTTTAGAAATTAGAAGGAATATACTTACTAATTCCTTGGCTAAGCATACTCAAGACAACGGTACAGACCATACATTTAAATTTAGAGTAATACAAATGATATTTAACATAAGAGGTGGTGATGTTCTAAATGCCACTGATCTAGCTGAATACAGGTGGACTTTAAACCTGCAGGCTGACCATGCACTTGGATTAAATGCTTCAGTTAGTTTAAAACCTGTATTAAAACAAAAGCATATGAAACTGAAGTGAATGTTGCTATTGAGTGCATCTGTTGTGCTTTTTAGTTGCTTTTGAATGTATTTTTATATGTGTTGCTGTGTATTTAAACTTTAGGCTCTCTGTATAACAAGCTGAGCTCTTATTGGGCGATGGGATCATGAGCTGTATTTAAGAACTCTGTATTTGAACTGTGTTTTATATGCATTGAAGGGATTATTCCCGAAAGGTCTGCTATTTGTATTTGCATAAAAATAAGTGAGTTTTTTTTTTATTTCTGGTGTTGATATCCAGTTTTTATTGTATCAGGATTTATCCATGGCTGCTGTGGTTTGATCGACAGCGAAAAACGAGTTTTGCAGAACTTAACTGATTTTTCTTATAGGATCATAGGAGATTACTAGGCTAGTGGCCTTGGTGCCCTTAAAAGCCTAGCCAAGAATTTACCCCCCCCCCCAAAAAAAAAAAAAAGAGAGAAAAAAGAAACCTCGGTCAGCTCCTGTTGCCCCTGTCAATGAGGGACAAAGTTGTAACCCCTGGGACAAATTTATGGTTTCCTATCAACCATCAAGGTTGCATTTGAAGAGGGTTAGTGAGGTACTCTGCTTGGCATGTGTGGGAAGTCTATTCCAGAAATGGGGCAGCCTCTGGGAGACAAACATGTCTCTCCAGCAGGTTTTGTTGATGTCCCATATTAGATTTAGGCCTATCAAGCGGGTAATGCGTGAGGAGTTAGACTTATGGATATGGAGCATCTCCAGTAGGGCAGGGTCCAACACTGCCTTGTAGGGGACACACAGATCACCTCTGAGCAATCTGTATGATACCAAGTAGAGTGATAGTGATTTAAGCCTGTCCGCATAGGATAGGTGTTGGAGGCCATGGATTCTCTTTGTGAAGTATTTCTGTGGCCTTTCCAGTTGGTGCAGGTGTTTGGAGAGGTACATTCCAAACGGGGCATTGTAATCAATTATAGGTCTAATAAGGGAGGAGTACAGAGAGGCAATATCTTCCATTTTTCTGGATGTGATCCCTTTACTTATGAGATGAACCAAGTAAAAGACTTTTCTGACCACCGCCGCCACATGATGGTCGAATGTGAGATTGTTGTCAACCTGAGTACCCAGGTCTCTCACCACAGGTTGTGTGCTTAGTGGGTTGACTTTTATGTGTTAATCAGTAGGGGCCGTGTTTTTGCCGAATTATACAATACATTTTTTTGCATTTAACTTAAGGCCATGACTTTGGCACCAGTTATTTGTATCTGTGAGACCCTCTTGCAGTATGTTATCATCAACTGGGGAGTAAATGACAGCAACCAACTGACAGTCATCCACAAACTTGGTCAGCCACAGGTGCTTTGTCTTTGCATGGATCTCTGAGAAGTACATGCCAAACAGTAGGGGTCGCAGAACAGATCCCCGGGGAACACCACTAGTGACAGGTCTGCTGTCGGAGATGGCAGTGCCTATTTTGACCTTGTGGGTCCTATCTATGAGCCAGCTGGCCACCCATCTGACTAGATAGGGATTAACACCAAGTTGTGTTAGATTTTCAGTGATGTCCAAGTAGTATACAATTATCCAAAGGCAAAGACGTATCAAACACAGCACAGGTACCCAAAATTTATTAAGTAAAAATAATACATGTTGGGTACCTGAGTTGTGTTTGATACCTCCTTTGCCTTTGGATAATTGTATAAATCAACTGCCTACCAAAGCTACTGCCAATCATTAGTGGACCGGAGTTCCGTTGTGGTGAACCCTTACTGGGAAAAAGCCGAAAGACAAACAACAACAACGAAAGCTTGCTAGACAGGGGGGAAGTAAGCTTATTTATATTGGTATTTCATTCAGGAACTTTTTTATTGTAGATCTGCATTAATCATCATTTTTAGGAGAATTTGTACTTAAATTATGTAGTGTTACATTCTAATTAAAATGATCTATTTTTATTATTTGCTTTCATATATTATATATATATATTATATATATATTATATATATATATATATATATATATATATATATATATATATATATATATATATATATATATACATACACACACACACACACACACACACACACACACACATACAGTGGATATAAAAAGTTTACACCCCTATTAAAATGTCAGGTTTTTGTGATATAAAAAAACAAGACCACAATAACTCATTTCAAAACTTTTCCCACCTTTAATGTGACCTATAACCTGTACAATTCAATTGAAAAACAAACAAATTTGTTAGGGGAAAAATATAAAAAATAAAAAACGTACAATAAGCTGGTTGCATAAGTGTGCACACCCTTAAACTAATACTTTGTTGAAGCAGCATTTTTTTTTTAAATTACAGCATTCAGTCTTCGTGGGTACACATCTGCCATCAATTAGAGAGACTCTGATTAACCGCAACTAAAGCTCAGCTGTTCTAGTAGGATTTTCCTGATATTTACTCCATTGCCTGCTACAGCAAAAGCCATGGTTTACAGGGAGCTTACAAAGCATCAAAGGAATCTCATTGCTGAAAGGTATCAGTCAGGAGAAAGGTACAAAATAATTTCCACAGCATTGGATAGACCATGGAAAACAGTGAAGACAGTCATCAAAAAGTGGAGAAAATATGGGACAACACTGACGTTGCAAAGAACTGGATGTCCCTCAAAAACTGATGAAAAGACCAGAAGAAAACTGGTCAGGGAGGCTGCCAAGAGATCCACAGCAACACTGAAGGAGCTGCAGGAATTTTTGTCAAGTACTTGTTGTGTACTAAATGTGGCAACAATCTCCCGTATTCTCCATATATTTGGGCTATGGGGTAGGGTTGCAAGACGGAAGCTTTTTGTTACACAGAAAAACATCCAGACCCAGCTAAAATTTGCAAAAAAAATACATCAAGTGCCCCAAACGCATGAGGGAAAATTTGTTATGGTTGGATGAGACCGAGGTTAAACTTTCTGGCCACAATTCCAAAAGGTACTTTTGGCACAAAAACAACACTTCACATTACCAAAAGAACACTATCCCCACGGTGAAGCATGGTGGTGGCAGTATCATGCCTCGGGGTTTCTTTTCTTCAACTAATACTGGGGATTTAGTCAAGGTGGAGGGAATTACGAACAGTTCCAAATACCAGTCACTTTTAGCCAAAAACCTTCAGGCG
This sequence comes from Protopterus annectens, assembly GCF_019279795.1. NCBI lineage: Eukaryota > Metazoa > Chordata > Ceratodontiformes > Protopteridae > Protopterus > Protopterus annectens. The sequence goes on from NC_056750.1 coordinate 631,554,240, forward strand.
TCAGCTAGAAAGCTGAAGATGAAGAGGAATTTCACCTTTCAACATAACAATGACCCCAAGCATACATCCAAATCAACAAAAGAATGGCTTCACCAGAAGAAAATTAAAGTTTTGGAATGGTCCAGCCAGAGCCCAGACCTAAATCCAATACAAAATCTGTGGGGTGACCTGAAGAGGGCTGTGCAGAAGAGATGCCCTTGCAATCTGACAGATTTGGAGCACTTTTGCAAGTAAGAGTGGGCAAATATTGCCAAGTTAAGATGTGCCATACTGACAGACTCCTACCCAAGAAGACTGAATGCTGCAATTAAATCATAAGGTGCTTCAACAAAGTACAAGTTTAAGGGTGTACACACTTATGCATCTAGCTTATTGTACGTTTTTTATTTTATATTTTTTCCCCAACAGATGTTTGTTTTTCAATTGTATTTTACAGATTATAGGTGGAAAAGTTATATATATATATATATATATATATATATATATATATATATATAGCCTAGTTGAAGAGTTATTAGAGATTATATTAAGTAACAACTATATCACATTCGATAATGACTTCTATCTGCAACGGATAGGAGTTGCTATGGGGTCCCCATGCAGGGCAAGCTTTTCTAATTTAGTTATGGCACATTGGGAAGATTAACTTATCTGGAGTAACTTTAATATTAGGGAACAACTTTATTTTTACACAAGATTTTTAGATGATATTTTTGTCATCATTAAAGGTGATGAAAAAATGGCTACCAACTTACTGAATTACTTTAACAATACGACCATACCTCTCAACCTGGAAACATCAAAAATCAGGACAAGGCCCTTGAAAAATAGGTACACATCTGTATACTGATTAACATCTAATTTGCATGCATAATTACGTAACCCCACCCACTCCGATGGAATTGTGGGATACCAAATTTCAAACGCAAACTGAAGAACATGCAACCAAAATATGGCACCAGAGTCCCCGTGCAGCTATTCCAATGTCCCATTACCTGGCTATTTTGCCCCATTTACCATAAACACTAATGTGTGCATACTGCTTTACTTCTACAATGGATTACTTGGATTTTATTTTTACAACACAACAATGCACAAACACTAATAGACATCTGATAAAAGCAATACTGTCTCAAAATGAAAACAGACTTGGCATTAAAACTTGTCTGCCCTTGAAATTCAGTCATTAAAACAGCATTAAAACCCACACCACGCCCAAAGAAAATGCATCTGGCCAGTGGTGGATAAAGACTACCTTTGGGCTGTTTTCAAATCATTGGCCACTTGCACACAAAACAAAAAACATACATGTGTTCTTTTCTTTGATACACCTTCCTGACTTTATTAAATTATATTCCTTGTATAATACAGTACACTTGTTAGACAGAGTGCATTTTAAATTTATTGTTTGAAGTGAACATTTTCCAGCAGACTGTACTGTAGGCAATGAAACAAAATGCATGAACCAATAATGACAAAACAGCCCAATTCAGAACATTTCCATCATAAAGTCTACTTCCATACCCACACTATAAGTAGAATGACAGCAGTTTAAGCCATAGGCATCTTGCACAGTTTCCCACACATTTTCAATTTCATTTTTTTTTTTGGGGGGGGCACATTTTAAACTTTGCTTGTATAATTTTGTAAAGTTGCTAGAATAAAATGTTGTGTTACCACTGTGCATTTCAGTAGTCAGTCTTGAACCCAGGACTCTATGCACTAGTCAGAGCAACATACAGCCATGCTAAATCAGCAGGTTCCTGAAAAATAGGAAGACTTGAAACTTACTGGCCATCATTTAGTAAATTTCATTTCTCACCACAGCTCTCAACCTCTTAGCACAAAACCCTGGACAAACAAAGCCAATAATGGGGGAATACAAATTCAGTTCTCACTTCAGCTCTCAACTCTTAGCACAAAAAATCTGGGGGAATACAAATTCAGTTCTCACTATAGCTCTCAACTGTTAGCAGAAACAACCTGGGTAAAGCTCACAAGTGGTGGATAGGACTTTAGGCTCTTTTTACCCTGTACTCAGGGTACAGGTTTTGAGCCTGAGTACCTCTTGCCACCAGGTGTATTGAATGTGGGGCATTTTCTCACACAGACACACTTTTCCTGCTCATATTCTGCACTAAATAAATTAAATACAGTCCCGCTCGTATTCAGCACACACACACCACTTTCCTGCTTAGATAAATGAAATAGTTTCCCTGCTTGCATCAGGTTCGTTTAAATAAATGAAATAGCTTCCTGCTCATACTCTGCACTAAATAAATTAAATACAGTCCCGCTCGTACTCTTCAGTACACACACACCACTTTCCTGCTTAAATGAATGAAATACAGTTATCACGCGTGCATCAGGTCCAACACTCACTACCTGAAAGCTCAAAGCTCTGAATTTGTCATCATCCTTTCCCCGCTCGTTGCAGCAATAAATAAATGTAGTGCAGTAATGTAGTCCTGTCCCATTTGCAAAATAAATGCATCAGCAATGTAAATACAACAGACCTGCTCGTCATCGCACAAGACTCCAGCATTAATAAATGTAGACACAATAGTCTCGTTCTTGCTCGCAAAATAAATAAATGTAGTCCACTTTCCACACTTGCATCAGCAATGTAATAGTCCATTCACTCACAGATGGAATGGGTTATGGAAGCCATAAATACATGCAGTCCAACAGCTGAAAGCCCAGCAAGCAGACGCAAATGCACCACTTTCTGGTTCCCGCTTGCAGACTTAATTCAACAGCCGGAAGTTCTTCCTGGGAGCTCTGAGCTCAATTCTGACAGGCTGATGGAGCTGACGTCTATGCACACATGATGACGTCAGCTCAAATAGCAGGAGAAAAAAAAAATTAAATAAAAGCTGGGGAAAAGTCAGAAACCAAGGGGTGCCACTCTGGAATCATGGCACCCTATTATTTGGACCCCAAAACTCGGTAAAAACCAAGTAATTCAGGACAGTTGAGAGGTATGAATACGACAGATTTTTTTACAGTTCACATCATGCTATGAAGAGAACAAGATCTCGTATTTAGATATCGAGCTGAGAAAGGATAGCACTAACAATAGATATGTTAGTACTATATTTAGAAAAAAAACTTATTCCAACAGCTTTCTTCATTTTACTAGCTGCCATCCTTACCACCGGAAAAGATCAGTAGTTAAGGGGGCAGCTAGTGAGGGCTGCTAGAATGACCAGTCTCGAATCTGATTTCCAGCATGAATGTAAAAAACTTGAAGGAATGTTTCTTTACAGAGGCTACCCTCAAAACTTAATAGAACAACTGACTGAAGAAATCAGAACTAAAAGAAGTAGAGGGATATATAAGCCCATACTATGGTCAGAATCCGAGACTAATTATATAGACAACGGAACTGTAGAGAGTGGTAATATTGGGGAATACAAACATATAAGTTACAGTTTCGTGACATCATTCAGTGTTGGTGCATGGGAATTGAGAGACATTCTATACAAAAACTGGGAGATATTACAAAGTGATCCATTCATCAGTAAGAAGCTCCCAACCCCCCCCCCCAGATTATATTTAGAAAAGGAAAAAACATCAAAAGTATTTTAGAAAATCAACCCCATAGTATGATTAGGAATCCTGGGATGACCAAGTGTGAAATGTGTAATTTTTGTAAATACATGGAAATTGGGCAAAATTATTATATTAAAAACAGAAAATACTGCACTCATAGGAAATTTAACTCTCAGTATAAAATGATAGTTTATTTGGTGAGGTGCCAACAATGCCCTGTATTTTATATAGGGAAAACTATCAGAACTTTGAAAGAAAGAGTTTATGAACACTTGTACAGTATTAGTCGTAAAAAGATGGACAATGCACTTGCAAGGCACATAGTTGAATATCCAGAGCATATATTTAAGTTCCGAGCCATGGACCAGATTTACTCTGATGGAAGAGGAGGACCTGAATGCCTCCTTTTGGAGAGGTTAGAACTCTTGTGGCAACTTTGCACAGATGCTTGTCATTATCCAGGAATTAATGAAATTAATTCTTTATTGTGTATTTTAAAATTACAGAATTTAAACAGGTGTACTTAATTTAAACACATTATGAAGTACAAGCATTTTACAATTAATATACAGTTTGAATGATTTATGTATGCAGTCCTTATATATGTATTTAATTGTTCACATATATTTATATAGTATATTATATGTAGACCAGATTTAACAAATAGGTAATTTTAATTAACATAGTTTATTGGTTGAAATATAGCACATGACTTAACAGAAGGGTAATTTAAGTGGGATAGCAGGAACAGTTAATTATCTGAAGAAATAAAGAAGTTATGCCCTTACCATAACGTTCCATATGAGTTGTTCATCTCACCTTTTTTTCTTACACATGGGGGTCGGAGCCGATCCATCAGCTCCGAATCGGCCGCTTTTCAAGCTCAGACTCTCAGAGAAGCTCGAGACCCAGTGAATATCCCATGATGCCCTGCTATGAGTCCCCAGATCTAGTGTGCTGCAACCAAGACAGCCTACAGACAGAATAAGACTATAAAGTCTACCTACTTAGGTAACTATAAGAGTAGAAGGAAACAAGAAGAGCTGGAATGTATAAACAGACTGACAGCTGAACCAATCTACCAAGGCAACCATCTCACTCGACTGGATGGGGAAGGTGGGCGGGAATGTAAGAGCAAAAAGGCGAGATGAACAACTCACTTGGAACGTTATGGTAAGGGCATAACTTCTTTATGTGAAGTTGTTCTATCTCGCCATTTTGTTCTTACACGTGGGTAGCGTCCCAAGCACCCTAATCCTGGGTGGCTCACGGGAGAACATTCCTGAGCACAGTGGAACCAAACGTAGCTCTGTCCCTGGAGGTCTTATCCACTTTGTAATGAGTGATCTGATGCAATCAGAGAGCCACTTGGATAGTGTGATTTTTGATACTGAGAAACCTTTTTTATTCTCTGCATAAGACACGAAGAGTTGGTCCGATTGTCTGAAATCCTTCGTTCTATCCAGATAGAACCTCAGTTGTCTATGTACATCAAGCTTGTGTAACATATATTCTAGTTTGTTGGTATGGTGTTTGAAGAAGGTTGGGAGCTCAATGGACTGATTTAAATTACTTTCTGAAGAGATCTTGGGAAGAAAGGTAGGATTAGTCCTGAGGGACACCCTATCAGGGTGAAAAGTCAAATATGGAGGTTTGAAGGACAAGGCTTGAAGTTCACAGACCCTACATGCAGATGTAATGGCTACCAGGAATAAGGCTTTCCAAGACAAAAACTTTAAATGACAAGATGAAGCAGGTTCAAAGGGTGCGAGCACCAGTTGGGATAAAACCAGATTCAAATTCCAGGGGTAGACAGGATGCCTAATAGGTGGCCTGAGATGGTGGGTTCCTTTTAAAAATGCTTTACAAAGCCTATGCGACATGATGTTAGAGCCGTTGAAGCCTACATGGAAGTTTGAGATAGCAGCCAATTGAACTCTAATGGTGGCAGCAGCCGCGCCATCATGGAATAACGATGACAAGAACTCTAAGATGGTATGGATATGTGCTACATAAGGGTCCGTGTCATGTTGAGAAGCCCAGTGAACGAATCATTTCCATTTGCTGTTATATAGTTTCCTGGTAGATAGCTTATGAGATGGTTGGACAGCAGAAGACAACTCATGTGACCTAGCTAATGTGGGAATCGGAGCAGCCAAGCTGTCAGTTTCAGGGACATGAGGGAAGGATGGAGAACTCCCGACAAATGAGTCAGAAGATCCGGCACTGGGTCCAGGATCCATGGTTCTTCCACTTGATATTTCCGGAGAAGGGAAACCAAATCTGCCAAGGCCAAGACGGGGCTATTAAAATCATAGTCCTTCCCAGACTTTTGGCTTTCTGCATGAATTTGGGAATTAGAGGTATTGGCGGAAAGGCATATAGGAGACCCGGGGGCCAATCGTGTACGAGCGCATCCCTCTGTTCGTTCCCCGGTGGGGGATAAAGGGCAAAGTAGCTGCTGCATTTGGCATTCATCGGAGATGCAAATAGGTCGCAGCAAGGCTGGCCCCATCTGCAGAAAATGTTTTCCGCTAGTTGTTGATTGAGAGACCACTCGTGAGGCAACAGCATGGCTCTGCTTAGTTTGTCCGCTATCACGTTGGATGACCCTGGGATGTGCATTGTTATCAGAAAGTGTCTGGTGGATACAACCTATTGCCAAATCCTTAGGGCCTCCCGGCATAAAGGGTACGATCTGGTTCCCCCTTGTTTTCTGTCTGGATAGCAATTGTGCCTGGAGGAAGAGAGTCATGAAAGTGTTGCAATGCTAGGAACACCGCTCTCAGCTCTGGGACATTTATATGCAAGTGCGTTTCCATGACTGACCAAGTGCCTTGGACCATCTTTCCCTGAAATAGCCCCCCTCCATCCTATCAGGGAAGCATCCGTGGTCACTGTGGCTGTGGGTTGGGGAAGAATGAAGGGGCGTCCGATTATTACTTGGTCGCTGTGCAACCACCAGCTGAGATCTTTCTTGCAAAGATTGGTTAACCGGATCTCGTGTGACATGGGTAATTGTTGGTAAGACCATTGCGCAAAAAGTAACCACTGGAGAATTCGCATGTGCATGCGGCCTAACGGAACTGCTATCAAAGTGGCTGCCATTGTGCCTAAAAGCTGTAGTATTTGGGACGCTGGAGCATTGTTGCGGGCTAAGAGACTGGATATGCGAATTTTTAGAGTTACGATTCTTGATTGGGGCAACCTGATCCTTGCATCGACTGTGTCCAGTTCTGCCCCTATAAATGTAATATGCTGCGAGGGCGATAGCGCAGATTTTTCAAAATTTAGGGTTATGCCCAACTGGGAACAAACGTTTATGGTGTAGTCTCTTGCTAGGATTAGTTGATGCCTGGAGGTGGCAGTGAGGATCCAGTCGTCCAGATATGGAAACACCTGGAATCCCAACCGTCTTAGGTGAGCCGTGACCACTGCCATACATTTGGTGAACACCCTGGGGGCTGTGGTGAGACCAAAGGGCAGGGCTCTGAATTGATCATGACTGGCCCAGAGCCGGAAACGCAGGTGATCTCTGGATGATCTGTCCATTTTGATATGGTAGTAAGCATCCTTGAGATCTATAGAGCACATCCAATCGCCCGTTGCTAGGAATGGGAGAATCGACTGCAGCGTGATCATCCGGAACTTTTCCTTCTTGATGAAGGTGCTGAGTTTGCTGAGGTCTAGTATGGGCCTTGGGCCTCCAGTCCCCTGTTTTCTTTGGAACTAAAAAGAACCTCGAGTAAGTTCCGGATCCTATTTGGTCCGCCGGGACTGGCTGGATGACTCTTTTGTCCAGCAGCTTTTGGATTTCTACGGCTGCTAGTTTTCTCAGACTGGGTGGTACGTCTGGGATCTTTGTACATATAAGTGGGGTTTTTATAAAGGGGAATGTAATAACCTCTGGCAATGACGCTTTTTACCCAAGAGTCCGTTGTGATGTTTAGCCAGGTGTTTGGGTATAAAGCCAAGTGACCCCCAACTGCCTCCAGAGTAGGACAGCCAGGCTTCCTTTCAGGAGTGCTGATAGGGCTTACCAGAGAACTGATCCCTGTCGCCCTGGTTCTGCGGACCGCCTCTGCCATTTGGACGGTGTCTTCCATTTCTGCCCCCTCCTCTGCCTCTAGAGGGGGTATCAGTAGGTGTGTTTTGGAAAGCTCCTTGAGGTTTTCAGAACCACATTTTCCCACTTCGTTGCCCTTTGGGTTACAGTCTGGTTGGAGTGGAAAAACGGACCCCTACAGCAGACAGAGTCTTCCCTTCCTGTTCACACCTAGTAAGTGTCTCCTTAACTTTGGGTCCGAACAAGGCGGACCCATCGAATGGGGTATTGACAAATGAAGATTTAAAGGCTTCCGCAAAGGAGCAAAGGCGCATCCAGGATTGCCCCCGAAGAGCTATCGCTGAGCCTGCCGCCCTACTCGATCCATCGGCAGCATACGAAATGAGATGCATGGATGAGTTTACTATTAAATTAAGGGTGTTGAGTTGTGCAGTCACCTTTTCAGAGACTGCATCAGCTGTATTACCCAGAAGAGCATCTCCCAGCTCTTTTAGGAGATCTCATTGAAGGCGGGTAAAATGTGTCAGGTAGTTGAGCGACCTCATGGAAAATGCCGCAGAACTAAATATGCGTTTCCCATATCTGTCCATTGTCCTAGAATCTCTATTAGGAAGATGGACAGCAGAAGAGGTTTCTGACATATATTTCTTGGTGGCCGCTGCCACCATCATGGCATCAACTGGGACTCCTTTTGTAAGAAAAGCCTTGTCAGTGGGGGAAGTAATAGACTTATTGGGCCTCCGTGGGACTGGTTCCACTGAGTCAGAAGATTCCCATGCCCTTCGAGCAACCAGTTCCATCAGTTCATCGAAGGGTGGAGTAACCCAGGCGGTGGATGGATGAGATCCGAAGGCCTTCAGGAGGACCAACTCGTCCTCATAAGGGGCAAGGGACTGCCAATCACCCCTCTGCCTTAAGATTTCCAATATGTCTGCGAATGAAACATCCTCTGAGGGGGATCGTGGGGACCCTTCTGATTCCTCCAAGTCGGTATCCGATGTCAGAGATTCCTGTGGGGAATCCAAGTGCCTCTTCTTGCACAATCTCTTCCTAGGAACTTCATCGGTGGGGGCGTCTGGTGAAGTTCCTAGAGAGGAGGGGCCACCCAATGGGGATACCTGAGGCCCTGGATCTCGACGCTTTGTGGGGATCTGCGGGGAAGAGGTAGAACTAGGCCCCTTAGGGGAAGGGGAAGACAGATCCGAGGAGGTAGTGGTCTTGGCAGCCATGACCTTCCTCATGGCATCAAAGGCACCAGAATCCCGGTCCGAGAAGTCAGTCGGCTCCGAAGAGACCGGCAGCTCTCCCCGGACCAAGACCCTCCACTCCAATCCAGAGGATGGGGCCGAGGCCACCTGCGCCAAAGCCCCCAGTGGAAGAGTCGGAACCGAAGTATCGGTTCGACTCTCCACCCCAGAGCCAGAGAGGGACTGTTGGCCCCGAGATTCCCCAGTCGGGACCGAGGAGATCAAGGTCGATGGAGCCGAGGGAGGAGGATCAAACCTCAGCTCCAAGGGTTCTACCAATATCGGTTCCGTCTGCCCCAGCTCCGAACGCTCGATTGGCGTCGGAGGAGGAGGTGGAGAAGCCATAGGGGGGATTTCAGGCTTCGAAGCCGAATGGCTTGAAGCAGAACGCATTTTAGCCAGGGCCGGGTTCTCCAAGAGCCTATTAACCACTCGGTCCAGATCCGCATTGGAAAGCCTGGAAGAATGAGTCGAGGGATGGGTCGAAGGGGCCTAAGATGGAACCAATTAAAGGATTGGAGACTGAGGGGTCTCCAATATCGGTTCCACAACTAGACCCCGAGATAAGGATTCGATACATGGCTCCAAGGACTGTGGAGCCGATGCACGGACTATACTTGAGGAACTTGGAGCCGATGACTTGGGCTCCGAGGATCCTTTGGGAAGACTTCGACCCCTTCGAAGCCTTGGAAGAGGTGTCAGCCTTATCTAAAGAAGCCTGAAATTCAGGCTTTAGGAGTCCTCTATCCACCAGTTTCCTTCGCCTTTCCAGGAGGACCCTGGCGCTAAAGGAATGGCAGATAGAGCACACCTCTTGTAGGTGTACAGAGCCCAAGTTTTCTGACATGGTTTAACTACAATAACAAGTACAAATAAGTACTATGATATATATATATATATATATATATATATATATATAAACAGTCTACTAAGTCACGCTAAATATAAGAATAATAGTTTAACTATCTAATAAAACTATAATACTATCAGCTAAGATATATAAAACTCTACCTCTAAATGTATATAACAAACACAACACACACACAAAACCAGCTGACAGAGCCCTTTCACGCCAAATAAGAAAGGCCTAAGTCCAGAAGAAAAAAGAACTATTTAAAAGTTCTAGCAATCTAAACTAACTGGAATCCTAACACTATACTATTAAACACACTACTATATATAATACTCAAAAAAATTTTTTTTGAAGAAAAATTGCAATAATAGAAATTTAAAGTCACTGGCCCGAGCTAACTCAGTCGAACTGTTGATCCATTGCAGCGGCAAACTAGATCTGGGGACTCATAGCAGGGCATCATGGGATATTCACTGGGTCTCGAGCTTCTCTGAGAGTCTGAGCTTGAAAAGCGGCTGATTCAGAGCCGAGGGATCGGCTCCGACCCCCATGTGTATGAACAAAACGGTAAGATAGAACAACTTCACATCTTTGTATTTTAAGACAAAAAGTGCTTTATCTTGGTTGGATGTATTTGAATTTTATTAAATGAATTGGAACAACGTGGTGATTCGTGTTTGCTCACTGAACTTTGTTGTGAACGAAATGAGAAAGGATATTATCTGTGGTGGTTCTTGCAGCTATTTGTTGGTTTCTTGGTTTGTGCGTATTTCGTAAAATATTGTCATTGTCATTGTCATTGTTAGTATGGCTGTGAAATAAAGGTTATGTGGGGCAATCTTATCACAAAACGTCACAGGGAATGCTAAACCCTTATGATTTCACTTTATTGGATAATTTACTTTTGGTACCTACAGAACTTTTTGTCTTGTATATTATGAAAAATTGTCTGTGGTTTGAAAAAAAACTGAGGCTTTTACCTTAGAGAATTTTTATACAGGGGGATACCATAACCTCGGACTTGGTATATGTCCACAGAACTGCACTTTTTATTAGGTGATATCAAGCCATATGAAGATGACAAGGGTCTATACAAGGAATGTGCCACCTCTTATATGTGATTGTCCTCAGAACACGTATTCTTACTCAAATCTGTTCCAATGAAGACAGCATGTGCAGTGGGCATCTAAATGAATGTCAAGACTCACCCTAAAGCTTTTAGAGCATTTTTGCAAAGGTGCTATGTTTCTAGCACTCGTCATGTAGTGATGATAATACTCCCCATTATATGTCAACCTGACATGCAGTATCGGGTGGTGGTGATAGATTATCCAATAAAAAGTGAAATATTAAGGGTTTAACATTCCCTTTGACTTTTTGTGATACAACTGCCTCACATAACCTTTTTATTTCACAGCCATACTAACAATGACAATGTGGGTTGTGGGCTCTCTGACACAGTAATAGACAGTGGTGTCCACTGGCCAAATGTTATTCAGCTGTATATAAGATCCCTGTTTGGAGTTATCCTTGGTTATAGAGATTCTTTCCTGGACATATCAGTTGTAGGTTGTACTACCACTATGCTATACAATTCCCAACCAGAAGAGGCCCTGCCTGGGGGACTGCCAGAACCAATGTATATTACAGCTGGTGAGAGAATCCAGACACCCAGCTGGTCAGGCTGAGTGACTCCCCAGGTGTCAGAACATCCCTGCCACTCTCCTTCAGCATTGTATCAGCCCATATATCTTGGAAGAAAGAGAAAATATTAGTAATCAGTTGCATTTCATTGTAATATTAACAGTAATAACTTCTCAACCAAAAATCACACTGCTTAGAAGAAGCATTCATACACTGAAAATGGTAGCCTTCATGAAGTTTGAATAACTAGTCAGACGTCTAAGCTGATGTTTCTATAAAACAATTAAAAATATACTTAATTCTGCTAATGCCATATTTGCTTCTTAAATACATGACGGACCACTTTGCATATTATCTCCAACCTTTCAGTGGCATTTGGAATAATGACAGTTCTGGTGACAGTGTGCATGGTGTTTCTGGTATGTCTGGTGTGTGTGTGTGTGTGTGTGGGGGGGTTTCTTGGGGGTGCAATGGGCAGAATGTAAAGCAGGCATATTCTGTAGCCTATGTACAAACAGTTATTTTTTCCTGTGTGCCTTTCAGAAACTTTATCAAAACATAGGCCAGAATGTGGTTGCATTGAATATGAAAACAATGCAGGTGAAATTCTGTAGAGATGTCTACAGTTTTGGACATAATTAGCATTCGTAAATAGGAGTGTGTGTGTATGTGTGTGTGTGTGTGTGTGTGTGTGTGTGCGCGCGTGTGTGTGTGTGTGTGTGTGTGTGTGTGTGTGTGTGTGTGTGTGTGTGTGTGTGTGTGTGTGTATGTGTGTGTATATGTGTGTGTGGGGGGGAGCAACTGTTTTCAATTACACCCTACGACTTTATAAAGTTACCACCTGACAGTTTTCAAACCCCCCTCCCCGGACTACTGTATGCAATAATTATTCTTTATTTAACACACAAACAAGACCGTGTGAGCTTTGGGGGAGACTGACAATTATTTCCCACGCTTCATTAACCTACTGTTATCAAACAGTCCAACCATGATGTTTTCTATTAAAATGCAAACTGTTCTAACATTCTTTACCACTGAGTTGCTGAAACACTAAATGGTTATATACAGTGGAAAGTGTTATAGTTAATGTGGCGGGTCCTCGTAAATCTGAACTCATACTATACTGGTGCAATGTTTAAATGCCTCGTTTCTTACATTTAACGCATATGCATGTTTTGTACCAGTTATAGTTTTATTTGTGGGTACCCAGTCAAATGGTTCCGCTTTCAGAATAACAGAATTATGAGCTGGCATCCTTAATCTTTCATTGCAAAAATACTGCAAAAAACTAAACAGAATTTGGGGGGGGTAATGCCCTTATTCATTTAGAGAACTTGCTAGAATTGCAGGTTTTGCTTTAGCATGCACTTTCTGAAGAATACCAACTCTTAAAATCAAATGCATGTCATTATTTACTGACCTCAATCCTTAATTTGCCAGAAAGAAAATGCACACATTGAGGGATAGACCAAAAATATGATGCAAAAATCTGGACATTTGGAAATTCTGGACAATTGAGAATTGCATGTGTTGTCTAGTCCCAGACCTCTCCTGCATAGTCAGTGTCATCTGCCTCTAATTTTGCTTCCTATTTCTGCCCTGTCCCTCATGAAATGTTTGATTTTACCAATAAATTAATGAATATTACAGTCATGCCAGAAATTAGACATTTCATAAACTTGTTGTGCAGAAAATGCATGTTGATGGTATCCGATTGGAGAGGGTGGGGGTTACATAATTATGCTCATTCAAATGTTATTTTAATGAGCATCCCAATATTTTGGCCAGTTGTACCTACCTCTCGCAGGCCTTTGTCCAGATGTTTGATATTTCCAGGTTGAGAGGTATGCACCCACTGTACCTGTTCTGCTATAAATTCTGGACACAGACACACTGACTCCTTCATAACCCTGAAATGGATACAGTCATTATCAGAAAATTAACGTGTGAATGGGTTTCTACATGTGTGATCGAAATTCAAACCATGCTAAGTTACTAATATTGCCAAGTCTTACAGGTCTGCTTTTTAACATTTTTTACAAGTTTATAAGCCTCATACTCAACTGCGGTGGTAGTGCTGCGGTAGCATTGTCGCCTCACAGTAAGACGTCCTGTTCGATTCTCAGCTAGAGCATCTTCTGTGTGGAGGCATGCGTGAATGGGCGTACCTTCGTTGAAGGTTGTGCATCAGAGCTGGCAACTCGGCACGTAAAAATCTACTGCCAATCATTAGCGGACCGGAGTTCCGCTGTGGCGACCCCTAACCGGGAAAAGCCGAAAGACACAACATAAGCCTCATACTCAAACAAAACCTTTACTTACAGCAGTCTCCTGACCTTATTAATAAAGTTATGTCTATTGATAAACACAAGCCTGCAATCTTAACTAAGGTAACAAATAATCATTATCACAGATCATGCTTTGCAATAACAATGTTTGACTTTCTGCTCATCTGCTGTGTATTTTGAAAGCCAATGTTGCAGAGTTTATTGCTGCTGAAAAGCTGATACTTCTGTTTAGATGTCCTCTACATTAAAGAGCTGATCAAATGACCTGCTTCATGTCCTTAGTGTTTACTGTGCCATGTTACTCTGTGCCCTACTCCCTTAATCCCACACCAAATTACAAACCAAACTACTCATACATGAATCAGAATATTCTAAAATGACGTTACAAATAACTAAAAGAATGCAATGTTTCTCTTTCAGTTCCTTACACAAGCACTTGTGTCTAAATATCCTCGGCCCAAACGTCCGTGCTAGCCTAATATTTACCAGTCCAGATGATCTTTACACAGTGGACTCCTCTTCTAGTGGAGTTTTTGAATTTTTGACCCTGAGACTGAAAGCAAAATATTATTCTTTTACACTTCCTGCTGGACCTTCCAAACTCTCTAGGTGATCTCTGCTGTCTCAAGTTTGGACTTGCAAGGAACATTGTTCAGCTTGGCTGTCAGATTGTGCTGTCATACTGCCCTCTTGTGGAATACTTCCAATAGAACACAGAAACAGGTTTAGTAGGTGAAAGGAGCAAAAAAACATATCCTCTGTAGCTATGTAAATATCTGTCTCTCTTCACCGCAGTCCACACTGCACCATGTAGGTTTACCACCTTTTCAAATTGCTAGTATGGCATTTTTAGAGCAAACCATACTGAAAATTAATACAAATAACAGGGTTTTACCTTGTCACCTAAATAAAGAGACTCTGCTACAGTATTTTGATTTCAGTTGTTTCCTACTGCAGTAAGGAGCCATAGATACAGAGTTCTCTGCAGCAAGCAGACGGCAGTTAAATTTTATCTTAAAATCTCAGGACATTTGCCATTTTCATGTTTTTTTTTCCACAGGACATGTCTGCCCTAATACTGTCCTGTGCAAAGAGAATGGGATGGCAAAAAAATTGAACTGTTCTCCCATCTCTCATACTTTTATTCATGCAATCTTTGTATGAACCCCATTAATCCAACACTTTCTCCAGGAATTGTGCTGTCTAAATTAAACTACTAAACCTGTCCTCCACTAGACGTCATTCGGGTTCCCTCCTCTTCAGATTTCTTGTTCTAAGAGGTTGAGAGGTATGGACAAAACCACAAATAATGGAGGACAAAGCCCAAAAATAGGGACACTTTTTAAATATTGCTCTTACAAACTTAGAAAGTTAATAGAATAATATGTTTTGTATTAGCATGAATTTTTCTGAAGGATATGAAGTCTGAAACTCATTTTCTGACTTCAAACTTCATTGATTTGCCAGAAAACCACAATTTTATTAGAAACAGACCGCAAATATGAGGCACAAATCTGGACATTCTGTGAAAATCTAGACAGTTGAGAGGTATTCTCCTCCTTGTCTTTCCCAGTTCCCAAGGCCTCCCTTCCCTTTACCAAATGTACATCTCATGTTCTTGTATGCCCACATAATGAACTGCCTCTCTTGCTCCCTCCTCAAACAGTAAAGGGCAAAGGCCTGTTGTCACCTTTTGTAGTCCAGTTTACCTATCTTGTTGGGTCACTCTTTTAACCCTCATTTGCACACTGTTCAGAAGAATGCTGTTCCTCTTTGGTGCTGCTCTGTTACTGGCTACAGTAATCTAAGTCCAGTCTGGTACAATACAAGGAGCACCTGTGCTTATTTCTGTTTCATTTCCATGAGTATCCACTCCTGCATCCTGTTTGCCATAGTTGTCACTTTCACACACAGCTTCAATTGATTTTCATTTTTTGTAAGTGCTACCACATAATTCTTTTTTCCACATATCCCATGTGTGACACAATTCAAAGCCTGTTTTTCCTTTCACTGCATCATTGTGAACTCAACCACAACTGCTGCTTTCATGAGGATTGTTTAATTAAGCTGCTGAAACTGTTCTCTAGGTTCATCTTGTCATTATCTGCCATGGACCTCCACAGCTGCATTTCCTGTAAGAATGGTTAGCCAGCACTGTAGATTCTTGGACATGTCCGCTATGAAAACTCCGCAGCAGTGCCAAACAAACTTTGGGTCACAGAACACCACATAAGTCAGTGACCAAGAAGAAAACACACGTCTTTTGGAACTCTTTGCTCAGTGTGTGGCATATAATGCTTGATTTTATTCATAACCCTCTACACAGACACTATGTTTGTCCCTTGCTGACTAGTTTCCTACTAAGCCTCATGCACATCATGTGCTGAAACCCTTCTTGAAGTGCATTTACAAGATACCTGCTAAGTGGCCACTGCCATCTTCAGGCAATAACCTAGTCATACTACTGGGTCATCATAGCCAAGTAGGATCTCTCCTGTCCAAGTTCACACAGATTACGATGATGTAAACTGCAGTCCATCAGGAATCATACACCATGTTCTTTAGTGCTCTCTGCAGCAGTTTCCTTGCTTCTGACACTAACATGATTTTCAGATACATCTCTCAATCCCTTTTTGCATGTTGGGCAGTGGTGCCACATTTGCAGTCATCAGTACTTGCAATGCCTATCCAGTTTGCAAAGACACACTGAACAGCCATGTTAGTGACTCTACCCAAATCACTGTAAGATACCTGCAGACTGGGGTAACGCAGAGAAATAGCCAAGGACTGCAACTATAACATTCCGTATGAAAAGAGAAAGCACAACCTACTGATTGTATACTCAACAACTTAAATGTATGAAAAAAAACCTTATGAACTTTTGGTTGAATGTATGCAGAAAGCCTTTTTGTCAAGTTCCCAGCACCCCTATTTTGGAAGTTTCATCTCATGTAACCCCTATTTTGGAAGCTTCACCTCCTGTAACCCCTTACTTAAACATACTAACTCCATGGTTATACCATCATGGGGGGAAAATAAACACTTTGCAAGGGTGAAAAAGGGACTTGTATATCAATCATATAGCACAGCTCAGAATAACTAAAATAGCTGGGAGCTCTTAATTTCCTGGAATGAGACTTTGGGTAGTTTCAATCTACAAGACAGCTTTCATAAAATGGTAAATCTCCTTGACTGTATTTATTAATCAAATTGTGTGTGTCCCATTTATGCTGAAGCATTTTGTTTTAGTAAAGACATGAAAGCAATAGTTAACAGACTTGCTAAGAGGTACACAGTTTGAATACAGAAGCAAAAATACTTGAGACCGAGGAGTGCAGCTCATAATTTTAACCACATGCATTGTGCTGCTAGCTACCTCTGGTTTCTTCTGAATACATTAAAAGACTCATCACATCCCTTCAAATAAGGGTTTTTATGCAATTTTGTTAAGAGAAAAAGTTTTAAAACATTCTGTTATTTGTCTTTTTCCTCTTCTTGCAAAGTGAACGTTATTGGTTGGGATATGCTTATCAAAGTTGGGCCTCATCTGTGAACAAAATGCAGCATTACTTATAAACCTGAATAATATCTGTTTTCTGCTTTTCAGAATAAAGAGATTTGATTATAGCTTAGTGAAGCCTGGGATAAGGACGCATGTCCAAGTAAGAGTTAATTTACTGAAGCAGGCTGTGTGTCCTGGAAAATTTGAGCTAACATTGTTGAACTGAACATTCTGTGCTTCTTGAACATTCTGTACTAACTGTTGGTTTGAGGTGATATGTGATAAACATGTTTACCACAGGTGTTTTTCATAGCCAACTGTCAACGGTCAGAAATGTAACAAAAAGTTGTTTTGCTTGCAGTATAAAAGTTGATGTCAGTAAACAAGTTGACCAGAGGAGATCATCTTGGCCAACATGCTGTGTAATCTGGTTAGCTGCTAATAAAGAAGTTTTTTCATCACCTGAGGCAGATGCGACTCGTTTGAATTTTTGTTCTGACAAATTTTCATACAAAAGAAGTGTATTGGAGCTTTGCAATCCATGTGATCATAGTGAAAATAGACTTTGAAAACTATTACTCTGATGAAATAACCCAGATATGCACATGTATTTTACTTCTTGCTGTGGTGCCTTGTCTCCCCATACGTCCTGTAGTCTTTTCTACTCTTCTGCCTCATTACTTCAGTGTCCATCTAAACTTCAACCCATCAAGTTGTACAAGCCTGTACCTTTTTAGTGATGAAAAGAGGGGAAAAAAACAGTTAATGCCTTTGCTTGGTCTCTTGTTCCAATAAAAAAATGTAGCATATGGCATTAAATGAAGACAAAAAAATGATACAAAAATGAAAACCAAGAAACAATGAAAATTATCTGTACTAGGCTGCATACTTTTTAACATCTTCATGAGGGACCTCTGCACTGCTACAAAGAATACTATCCAAGTTCATAGATGTATACTAGGCTAACAACCACTAGGGCCTTTATAAGCTGAGCAATGTAACCCAAATGTGACCAACAGGTTTGATTTATATAGAGGGTGATTACTGACTGCTTCTGTCCAGAGACATAGGTGGCATACCAGGGGTGAATTTCTGATTACCCATCCAGTGGGGCAAGTTGTGCTTAAATAGGGTAAGGGAGGAACTCTGCTTCACATTGATGGGGAACCTGTTCCAGAGAATGGAAACTCTGAGAAACTTATCTGCCTCTCCAGCATGTCCTATGTCACAAGCAAAATTTAGGTCTTTAGATCTAGTATTACTGATGCTGTTCATTTTGTAAAGGGTTAATCAAAACAGGGTTCTGGGGTGCTTTGTACAGCAGGCAAAGATCCTCTCTCGGTAGTCTGTATGATGCAGAGAAAAGAGACAGGCTTTGAAGTGATCAGTGTAGGATATTTTGTTTACTTCCTGTATTCTTTTTGTAAGAAACCTTTGTGGACTTTCCAGCTGCTGCATGTGTCTGGACAGGTGGGTCTGATAAAGGCCGAGTACAGTGGAACGATAACATCTCTGGACCTAGATACCATGCTCTAACAAAGTTGAGCGACATAGAAGGATTTTCTTACTACCTTGGACATGTGTCACTGAAGACTACGTTACTATTCATATAAGTTTCCAGATCCCTGACTAGGGAATTAACTTTTAGTGGTGTTTTATTGATGACGTAGTTACCCAGGGTGGCTGACTTCCCAAAAAGTACTATAATGCATTTCATGGCATTACGTTTTGAGCTAAGACTTTGGCAACATGCATTTGTCTGTGTTGAACCTTCCTAAAAGGTGTTCTTATCTTCGGGGGATTCAATGAGTGCAGCCAGCTTTGCAATCTGTGAACTTGGTTAGCCAGAGGCCTTTAACATTGGCTATGATCTCAGAGAAGTAGATGCCAAAGAAGAGTGGGCCTAGCACAGAGCCGTGGGAGGACTCCACTGGTAACTGGCCTTGTTGTGGAGGTGGCCTCTCCATTTAAAACTTCTTGGAGCCTTTCCATGAGCCAGTTAGCTATCCAGCATATTATAAAGGGGATTATGCCTTGCTCACTATGTTTGTTGAAAATGTTGGAAGTAGGGTACTGTATCAAATGCTTTAGCCTAAATAAAGTAGGCAGTATGAAATGCTTTCCCCTCATACATTGCCTTAGTGACTCTTGCAATAAGTCTACCAGATTCAGTAAGCATGACCTTCCTTTGACAAAGCCAATTTGGGATGGACCCAGTCTGTGGAGGTCTCCTATGTCCTTGATGATAATTGTCATGATATTCTTTCCATGGCTTTGTAAATACAGCTAATTAGACTAATGTGTTGGTAGTTTCAAGAATCTGTTGAAGGTCCTTTCCTTATGAAGCGGTCTGACTGTCACAGTCGTCCATTCTCACGGCACAAAGTAAATTTTGAGACCACAGTTAAATAGTGGCTCCAGGGATACTGATAATTTGTATTTTAGACAGTTCAAGAGGCATCCCGGGATGTTATCAGAGCCCACTGAGGCTGTGTTCTTGGCTTTAGCAAGTAGTTTTGTGGGTCATTCTTGGGGGATGGTTGGCGGTGAGAGGGAGGTAAAGTTGGAACTGAATTTTTCTGTTAACAGGTTTGCTATATTATCAGGTTTAGTGAATATGGCACCAATAACCACCAGTTCAGCACACTGCTGTGTGCTGCCATTGAGGTTTCTGACATAGCTGAAGAAGCCATGTGGTTATCGTTCAGCCGGGAGGATAACTCGACCTCAAAGTTGGCTTTATTTGACCTAATTAGCCCTCTTAGTTGCCTACTTAGTTGGATGAGAGAGTTTTATCTTTATCAGAAACTACCCTTTTGCCACAATTTTGTTTCCTTTTGTTGTATATCCTGTTTAATTTGAGAAGCCACCAAGGTGGATTGTTTCTGGGGCTGGTTCTCTGCTTACATCTAGGTATCTAGTTTCTGTGCAGCCAATGGCACAGCTGTGCAGAGTTTGAGGTCAACTCTAAATTCAAAGATAATCCTAAACCCTAAAAAACAAAACTCATGATTTTCACTAATAAAAGCCAAGATCTACAATCCCCCTTCCAAATCTATTCCTCTGACAATACTAAGATAGAACCTGTATCACACACTAAGTTACTCAGTGTTGCAATAGATAAAAACCTGAAATTTGACATGTACATCACTAGCCATAAAAAGAAGTTATGCACTTACCATAACGTTCCATGTTTGTAGTCCATCTCGCCTACATTCTTGCTGGATGGGTTGGAGCTGATATTAGTCTCTGACTCGGCCGATACTAAAGCTCAAGAGCTTTTACTGGCTTGAGGCTAACCCCTATCCCATGGTACCTCACGGCAATTCCCCATATCTTGTTTGCAAGAAAGCAATAAGTACCTAATAGTTATGAAACTATATATAACTGTGTACAAACAGACAAACATTGTGTAACATTATCCATGCCAGGTGGACAGACAACTACAACCAGGTCAGACAGCATAAGTATAGTCCAGCAGATCCTCCAGGGACAGGAAGGGAGCAGGAGAGAGGGACGCAAGAATGCAGGTGAGATGGACTACAAACATGGAACGTTATTGGTAAGTACATAACTTCTTTATGTTATGTAGTCCTATCTCACCGTAATTCTTGCTGGATCCCTAGCACCTTTATCCTGGGTAGCTCAAGCGAAGAGACTCTTCAGCACAGTGGACCCAAAGGATGACCTGTCCCGGGAGGCCAAATCTAATTTGTAATGAGTGACAAAGGTATGCGGTCTTGCCCAAGTAGCTGCTGCACAAATAGTATCAATTGGGAGCCTAGATCTAAAGGCACATGAAGTTGATACTGCCCTTGTAGACTGGCCTTTTACTTTGTTGGGTAACTGTTTGCCAGCAGTCTAATAAGCAAAGGAAACGCAATCTGAAAGCCATTTTGAAAGGGTAACCTTAAAAACAGGCAAGCCTTTATTTTTGTTCAAAAAGGAAACAAATAATTGATCTGATTTTCTAAATTCTTTAGTCCTGTGTAGGTAAAACCAGAGAATTCTGTGATGTCCAACTGGTGTAGCCTGTATTCAGATTTATTAGAATGATTTGGAAAAAACACTGGTATGTCAATAGTAGTGTTAAAATTATGTTCTGAACATACCTTGGGAAGAAAGGAAGGGTTAGTCCTAAGTGAGACTCTATCCTTGTGGAAAACAATGCAAGGATGTTGAATAGTAAGAGCTTACAATTCTGAGACTCTCCTAGCAGAGGTTATGGCTACTAAGAATAGTGTTTTCCAAGATAATTTCAGATCCGATGAAGAAGAGGGCTCAAAGGGGGAAGAAATTAAGGATGTGAGAACTAAGTTTAGGTCCCAGGGTTCTGGTGGCTGTTTGATTGGAGGCCTGAGAAAGAGAACTCCCTTCAAAAAGGTTTTGCACAAAGAGTGGGACATGATGGGATTTCCCATGTAGCCAAAATGGTAATTAGAGATGGCAGCTAACTGAACTCTAACTGTAGCAGCCGCAGCTCCTTTATGAAAGATGGAAGCAAGGAAGGACAAAATAGATTATATGGGAGCTGTATATGGATCTAAACCTTGGTTTAGCCCAAATAGAGAATCTTTTCCATTTGCTGGAGTATAACTTCCTAGTGGAAGGCTTGTGGGAGGAAATCAGAATGTGTTTGACTGAAGGTGAAAGGGAAACGCACCTGGCTATTTGTGGAACTGGAGCAGCCATGCTGTCAATTTTAGGGTGTGGTTGGTAGGATGGAACTGCCCTGACTGATGAATCAGGAGGTCTGGAGATGGTTCCAGAATCCATGGTTCCTCCAAGACGTAGGGCCACAGGAAGGGAAACCAAACTTGACTAGACCAGTAAGGAGCAATGAGGGTCAGGGTACACCTCAACTGTTTCACTTTCTGTATTACCTTTGGAATGAGAGGAAAAGGTGGGAAGGCATAAAGGAGTCCCGGGGACCAATCGTGGACTAGAGCATCCCTGATGACATCCCTAGATGGGGAATTAGGGCAAAGTAGCTGCTGCATTTGATGTTCAGGTGTGTGGTGAATAGGTCGCAGCAAGGATGACCCCATCTGTGAAAGATCTCTTTCGCAACTTCTGCATTCAGGGACCACTCGTGAGGCATGAGAATTGCTCGACTGAGTTTGTCTACTATCACATTGGACTTCCCCGGCATGTGCGTTGCTACCAGAAAGCACTGAGTGTCCATTGCCCATTTCCAAACTCTTAAGGTCTCTTGACAAAGTGGATAAGATTTGGTTCCCCCTTGCTTGTTTATGTACCACACGACAGACATGTCTGATTGAATCACAATTGTCCTGGTGGGAAGAGAACTGTGAAGTACTTGCAACGCATATAGCACCTCTCTCCATCTCCAGAACACTGATGTGCAAGTGGTTCTTGTGGTTCTGCCAAGTACCTTGGTACGCCATTCCCAGATAATGCCCCCCCACACCCTATCTGGGAGGTGTCCATGGTCAAAACTGCATTTTCTTGAGCAGGAACAAGTGGATGACCTAAAAGAAGTTGTTCTGTATGCAACCACCATGTCAGATCCTTCTTGCAGGTGTTTGTGATGAGAATCTGATGAGACACGGGAAGATCCTGCATTGACCATTGGGCAAACAGTAGCCAGTGAAGTACTCTCATGTGTAGATGGGCTAGAGGAACTAATAGAATGGAGGAGGCCATAGTCCCTAGGACTTGAAGGATACCCTGGCCTGAACTTTGTGACTGTTTAGCAAAGATCTGACTTGGTTGCACAATGATTCTACTCTTTCTGGTGTTAGTCTTGCTGACATGGTGGTTGAGTCTATTTCTGAGCCTAAGAATACAATGCGCTACGATGGAGATAAGGCAGATTTTTTTAGGTTTACTGTGATGCCTAATCTGGCGCACAAGGATAGAGTCTCGTCCCTGGTTCTGATCAGTTGATGCTTAGTGGTAGCAGTGAAGAGCCAGTCATCTAGATATGGAAACATTTGGAATCCTTGACGTCTCAGGTGAGCCGTTACCACTGCCATGTATTTGGTGAACACTCTGGGGGCTGTAGTGAGGCCAAAGGGCAGTGCTCAAAAATGAAAATGACTGGCTCCCAGCCGAAAGAGTAAGTGTCTTCTGGAGCTCCTGTCCATTTTGATGTGGTAGTATGCATCCTGAAGATCTAGTGAGCACATCCAATTGTCTTTCCCGATAAAGGGAAATATCGACTGCAGAGTGATCATTCGGAACTTTGATTTCTTTACGGACTTGTTGAGTTTGTTAAGATCTAGAATTGATCTGCAGTCCCCTGTCTTCTTTAGAACTAAAAAGAATCGTGAGTAAGTTCTGGATCCTATTTGCTCTGAGAGAACTTCTTGGATGACTATTTCGCACCAACAAGATGACCTCTCATGTTGCATGGTCTAGTTGAATGGGTGGCACATCTGGAAGAGACCAGTTTACTGGGTGATCGGAAACAAAGGGAATCAGGTAACCTCTGGATATTATGGTTTGTACCAAACAATCTTGTGAAATGTTTAGCCAGGCGCTTGGGTATAGCGATAGACGACCCCTGACTGCCTCCAGAGATGGACAGTCGGGCAACCCCTCAGGGGTGATGGAAGGGAGGTTTAGAGAAGGTTTCTCTATCTCCCCGGTGCTGCGGACCTCCTCTGCCGCGAGGATGGAGTCTTCCATTATATTCTCCCCCTCTGCCCCTAGAGGAGGGTTGACCTTGTGCCTGAGGGAAACCTTTTTGAGATTTATGGAACCACATTTTCCCTCCTGTTTGACCCTTAGGATAGGGTCAAGAAGGAAGGGAGATAAGGTTTTCCCTTTCTGCTTACACCTGGTCAAGGTCTCTTTCACCTGAGGTCCAAAAAGAGATGAACCATCAAAGGGGACGTTGGTGAAGGAAGACTTAAAGGATTCTGTGAAGTTACAAAGATGCATCCAAGAATGTCTCCTAAGAGAGATTCCTGCTGTGGCTGCCCTACTCACTCCATCCGCTGCACAGGAAATCAGCCTCATGGAGGAGTTCGCTATCGATGTAAAGGTGGAGAGATGCGCAGAAACCTTATCCGTGGATCCCGAAGCTACTGAACCCTGAAGGGTATCTCCCAACTCTTTCAGGAGATCCCTCTGAAGTCGAGTGAAATGGGTAAGGTAATTCAGCGATCTCAAGGTAAATGCCGCTGAAGAGAAGGTACGCTTTCCATACCTATCCATCGTCCTGGACTCCTTGTTAGGAGGATGGATATTGGAAGATGTCTCTGACAACTCCTTCTTGGTGGCCGCTGCTACCACCAACAGCATCAACAGGAATCCTTTTGGAAAGAAAGGACTTATCTTCTGGTGCAGTCATCAATTTGTTTGGCCTCCTCGGGACAGGCTCCACTGTGTCTGGGGAGGTCCAGGCTTTCCGTGATATGACCCCCAAGAGCTGGTCATAAACTGGTGTTACCCAGGAGGTGGAAGGTCAGGAACCAAAGGCCTCAAGATACACTGATTCGTCCTCAGTAGGGTTAGAGGTCTTCCAATCACCCCTCTGTCTGAGGATTTCCAGGATGTCAGAAAAAGAGACATCCTCAGAGGGGGATCTAGGGGACCCTTTTGATTCCTCCAAATCAGTGTCAGACGTGACAGACTCAGGTGAGTCAACATGCTTCCTCTTACAAAGTCTCTTCAGAGGGAGCTCTTCAGTGGAATAATCCGGGGAGGTCTTGGAAGAGGTGGCACCTCCAATGGGGTCTGCTTGAGTCTGTGGTTCCCTATGCTGTGGGGGTGGCAGGGGAGAAGAGGTTGCTGCTGGCTGCTGGCGGGACATTGGTTACAAGGGTATGGCTTTTGCAGAAGATAAAGCCTTCTCTATTGCTTCGAAGGCCTTCCCTCCCCGCTCCGAAGACCTCCACTCCGAGGAGACAGATGGTCGGCTCCGAGTGAGGGGGAATGGCTCCGAAGCATATGTGGGAACCGAGCTGAGTCGAGCCAAAGCACTGAGAGGGAGGGTCGGTTCCGAAGAAAAGCCAGGGTGACTATCCCCCTCGGAGATGACTCAAAAACGTCGGCTCCCAGATCCCTCAGCTCTAGACTGAGCCACTGAGGATAGAGTTATCGGTTCCGAGGAAGCAGGAAGAATTTCCAGAACCAAAGGATCCAACATAGAGGAACCTGAAGTGATTGGGTCCAAAAGCAAAGCAGTCAGAGGAGGAGCAGTGGATTGCAAAAGGGTCGGCTCCAAAGCCTTTGGGTCTGGAGGGGTCAATTTTCTTGCCAGAGCTGGGTCAGAAAGCAATCTCCACCACCTGCTCAATGTCCTCATCTGAGAGTGTCCTGGAGGATCGGGTGGAGACAGAAGATCTTCACCTCTCCAAAATAAGAGACCTCAAGGTAGGTGAGACAGGGTCAATCTCGAGCTTTAGTATCGGCGAGTCCAAGTCGAATATCGGCTCCGAACCCATCCAGCAAGAATTATGGTGAGATAGGACTACATAACATCAAAAGTTCACATTAAACTATGCTCTCTTTACAGAACTAAACCATAACTCACAGACACCACAAGACAACATATAGCTAGAACCCATGTACTTTCTACCCTCCTTTATGCCTCTGCTACTTTTACCAATATGAAAAAAAACTGACCTGTTTAAAACTAGAAGCCTACTATAACAAGACTGCCAAATTTGCCACAGATTCTCCATATAGATCCCATAATTGCCTTACGACAACTAAGCTGGCTTGAATTACCCAACCTCCTAACACACACTCAACCAAACAATTGCCCATATATTAGTACACCAACCAGAAAAATGTCCAGCATTTTATAACCTGCTCCAACCATAAACTGACAAAAGACAACCTAGATCTTCTAATAAATTCCTACTGCAAGTCACTAAGGCAAACAACCATGGAGATTCTCTTTGCCAATCAAATTTTTAGAACCTGGAACTCAATTCCACAGAACATAGTAACTATCTCTAACCCCTCTCAATTCAAAATGCATCAAGACTCATCCATCTAACTCCTGGTGATGCACCTGTCTAACTCCTAGCTAAACAGTGTCCCACAACATAACACCTTTCCCCGCTATAGATTGTCATTAACTCATTCACCCCGAGTGCCTTCTCATGGCGCCTGTGCCTTTAAGGCCGAGCGCGCCATGAGAAGATACAGTTTTCAAGCCATTCCCCCCCGAGTGCTTCTACAAGCGAGAGAAAGTGTATTGCTAATTTTTAGTGCAACTTAATGTAAAACACTCTGAAATCGTAACTAAATATGTAATTTATCATATCTAGTTATGATTCAGTGTGTTTTAACATTAAGGTCACATTGAAGTTTTTGCAGAAAAATCATTTTAAAAAGTTCTTGCTAAGCAAGTGGTGGCAGCCAATCGGATTCTTGCATTCCGAGCCACCACTTGCATAACACCTCCACCCCATACCCAAGCTTCTTTTGTTCGCCCCTAATAAATAGTGGGTCCAGCAGCAGGTATTTCCTTCTTTTTGCGAAGAACTGGAGATTTGACCTGCTACTGGATCCTCTATTCACGGACCGCCATATAGGCACTACGAGGAGTTCCTGTTCAGCCACTAAAGTTTCGAGTTCCCGGTCAGCTCAGCAACTACCTTCTCTTTCTGCCGTTCCCAACCAAATTTGTGAGGTACTGTACTTGTTTTTTCCTGTACAGTTTTTCCTGTATTTGTTTATAACTGTTATACCGATTTAGGCATGGGTGCATTGGGCGCCAGCCAACCGCTTTTTAAACTTGCGTTTTTTTTTTTAAATAAGTTGCCTAAAATTGAAGCATGAGTCGAATCGTTATATTTCCGATAACAAGTTGAAACTGTTTTCACTAAAGCCAGTTAGTGAGTTTGTAGTTCCTGTTGTTGGTAGTATCCACAATCATCTAATAAATTGTGCTGTAAAGTCTTTGTAAGTTGTTCAGACTGTAGATTCCATCATATAGGCTATATTGAAACTCGCTGCGCTGAATGTGACCAAAGCAAACAATTATCCGTATAGTGTTTGGTGGGGACATTGCCGCAAAATGGCCATAGTGAAATTGTAGAATAGTTCCAGAGTTTTGTAACGCTTTTTTTGTAAAAGTTTTGTAGGTGGTGATGTTTCTGAGCCTTTTATTGTAAGAGAGAAGCCTCGAACTCCATGGACGTTGCTGTGGAGTTGAGAAGCTGGTTGTTGATAGGCATTCTCTCCGACACCAGGTGCACAGTAATGTCTTCCTCTTTGGAACAAATTTTATATGAAAGCAGGCTTGTAACCTTACTCGCAGATGAGCAGCATAACTTGATTACAGCGCAGCAGTGGTTTCGAGGATTGCAGTTCTGGAACGGTTTCTTGCAACTTGCTTATTACTAGTTCTTTTATAAATGTTAATGCTTTGTTGGAGCTGTTCTCCCCGGGCCTCCGCTGAAAATGGACATGTGTCCAGTGTGACAATCCCCAATCCCGGTAAGTGTAAAATAAAATAAATAAAACTAGTGGATGACAGGACAGGAACTTTCATTTTCTTGTGATTTCCGAAAGTCCTGTTTTGGTGCAGAACAGGGGATCTGGTATTGCGGATCGTATTTGCATTTACTGATTTCGTAAGTAAAAATGTGAGTGCTGGCTTATTGAACTAACTAAATATCTCCTTGATTTTAGTTGTATTTTTAATTGTTTGCTTTGTCTAATTCTGGAGGTAGTCTTAACATTTAGTCGGTCGGATCTCGAGCTAAAGTACGCTATGGAAGAACGTTAGTACAGTAACAGCGCGACCTTGTTCTTCATCTTACACATTATACAGATCAAGTATTTAATACTTTGCAAATACATATTGCTTACTTAAAGGCTTTTCTAACTTTATCTTATATGATCATTATAACATGCTACTGGATTCTGTATTTGCTCAGCTGTACTTGTACCCATACACCTTTCTACTTATTTTTTTTCTATCTTCCTCCTGGGCCAGCACCCTTTGGCACCAGAGTTGCCAATCAAGCTCTAATCCCTTGAGCAGTAGTGAGGGCTTTATTATGGGTTTACAGTGGTAACACAGAGGAGGCCTGCTGTACATAGTCAGGGAGTATGTCCTCCTGTAGGGTGTTGGAATTTTCCTCTTAGAGAGGGAAAAATGTTTAGTGAACTATGCGAGTGATCTGCTGATGTCAAGTAAACAGGCACTGCGGACTCCACTGATAAACAAGTGTACCATGGGCCTAAATCAATATTTCTGCTCCATAATCAAAACGAAATATGGAAATGTTCAATACCCAGTTGGGGAAGTACCATGGATAAGGGTGGGTGATCCCACTTTTTTAAGAGGAGAGCCTGCATTCTGAAATTCCAAAGCCTATAACTGTGATCCCTTACAAATGAAGGGGTACTAGTAAATGGAGTCTGCTCAGAAGAAGGAATTGTTGCCACAATACAGTAGGGGAGGGGGTCACTACTGGACTGGTAATTTTCATTGCATACTCAATTGACCAGGTATACGGTCTGGAAGGAAATGCTGATGTTGCTAATGATACAAAGGGCAGAAGACATGAAAAGTGATTTGGTAAGATTAGAGGAACAATCTATAACAAAACTTAAATTCAATGCAAATACAAAAGAATATAAATGGGAAGCAAATACAGAAAGCAGTAGCAACAACAAAGATGAGTTATGATAACCTTTGATAATATAAAAGTAAGCAGCAATGTAAAAATATAGCAAGCAGAAGCCTGGCACTAGTGTGATGCCTAAGGAACAGAGTCAGAGGAATACTAGGATGAAGCAGTTTCATCAGGAGAAAGCCAGATGTTGTCCGTCATCTTTCTAGGGTAAACAGTAAGTACCTTTTGTAAGAGTGATGTATATAGTTTTGTGAACTCTGCATTCCCAGACAGGACAGAAAGTCCAGAAGAGCAGTAAAATGTTGCCAGTCTTAACAAGAAGGCATGTAAGAAGAGATTACTACAGCTAAAAACAAATGTAAATTTTTGGAAGAGAGAGAGAGGGGGGGGCTATAACAGAAAATTAAGTACTTCAAGGCCAGATAGGGGCTTCAAATGAGGCGAAGGAGTAGTATACAGCAGCTGAACTTTCTGAACAAATCAGTATGATGTGTAGTTAAAGTGGGAGATAGGGCTAGCCTTATGGTTGTGGTTAAAACTTTTTTATACACATATTAAAGTATTAAACATGTCAGAAATGTGACCATTTCGAATCCTTAGGTTCAATCCACAACTTCTGTTTCCCCCTATTTTTGCACATGGGTTCGGGCTAAGACATCAATAGTGACAATCATCTACAGCTAGTGTTCACATCACTGTTGGCTAGCCCTGCTGCAGTTGTCCTTCCAACACACACACACACACACACACACACACACACACACACACACACACACACACACACACACACACACACACACACACCATGGCCAAATTTAGAGTATCCAGTCCACCTACTGCATATTTTTGGAATGTGAGACAAAACCAGAGCTTCTAGAGAAAACTGCATGAACATAGGGAGAACATAATGACTCCACACAGAAGGCACCCCAGCAGAGAATTGAACAGAAGAACCTCTTGCTGTAAGGTGAGATGTAAGCATTTCATTAATATGGGATGATGTGGAATTCTTTTTTTTTTTAATCCATCCATGCGTTAGCTAGATTCTTCCCCTTTTTGCATCTCTCTATTATTGCAACTCATTCCCTCGTGTACAGCTCTTTTGAGTGTATAACTTTAACTCCCAGTGGGTATGGCCTGAGCCTTTAAAAAATTAATTTAATCACCTTACAGTTCTAGCAAATCCTTATTGACAGAGGTCAAATATCAATACAAGTGTGTTTGCCATCATGTATGCTTCAAGGTAAATTATTCTGATACCTTGTATGTAGCATGTTTTGTAAATTATTAATGCAAATGTGAACAATCAATATTTGACACCTAGAGGCACAGTAGGAGCTAACTGCAGAAATGCCTGGAGGTACACTCGGTTCCTTTGTTCCATATGACTTTTTACTTTTTTCATGTAGTACCGCGATAACAGTTTTTTTTTGAGATACAGTAACTATAAACACTCTCTGCATCATTTCCAGTTTGCATATTGTCAGAAGGCAAAGCTATTGGTCTATACTTGTTAGAATGGCTTGCAGGTTCATCTTAAGAAATTGTTTGGGAGAACGTTGTAAAGTAAAGTAACATACCACATTATGAAATGCCACCTTATGACAAGCAATAGGTGTGACAAGGCTTTTGGGTTACTTAGCTGCTGGGTTTGGATGTCAGGTGTTAAAGTCAGTGAATTTACAGCTAGTGACCTGTGATAGTATTGGAAAACCTTTCTTTTAACTGACAGCTTGCTGAGTCGTGAGTAGTATTTATACAAAGATTCAATAATGGCTACGGCAGATTCCGGTCCCGAATACTCGCCCTTTTTCACAGTAATGGGCGCTTCATCTGCTATGGTATTCAGCGCCTTGGGAGCTGCATATGGCACAGCAAAGAGTGGAACTGGTATTGCTGCTATGTCTGTTATGAGGCCTGAACTCATGAAATCCATCATTCTTGTTGTTTTTTATTGCCATTTATGGCTTGGTGGTTGCAGTGCTTATTGCCAATTCTCTAACTCCTACTATTTCACTGTTCAAGAGCTTCCTACAGTTGGGTGCTGGATTGAGTGTGGGCCTCAGTGGTCTTGCAGCAGGCTTTGCTATTGGAATTGTAGACGATGCAGGTGTGAGAGGGATGTATGCAGGTGTTTAATTTGGGAGGATTGCCTGGAATTTAACACCCCCCCCAACCTTTCAGTCCCATTCTTCAGAGCCTTTGGGGGGTGATCTGTAAGCTGGGTTATGCCATCAAGGAATATTCTGTGTATAAATATAGAATTGTAATTTTTCGTTTTTTATTTATAAAGACTTGAAATGTTAATACATCATTATTGGAGGAACATTTGAATTCTGATGCAGTGTTTATAAATATATCCATTAGGCTGGTTGAACATGTTATCTGTAAGTACTCAGATTTTTTTTCCATTTGGCTGTAATTGGTCTAGAGGTTGCTGTAGTGTCTGGTACTGGAGTGAAAGTTAATTTTGTGTTTTATGCAAATGTTCCAAAACACTTGTAACTGTTTTCCAGTGGGATATGCCTTGACATCAGAAATGTGCACCCATTACAGCACTGCTTAGAAGTTGAGTTCCTTTTTTTTTTAAACGGGTCTCTTAGAAATAGGCACTATTTACTGACATAATGATGTTTTCAGAAAATGCAACTTGGAGGATAACATTTAGAAAACCTTGGGACAGTGTTCTAACACCAGACAGAAAAAGATTAATGTTGGCTTTGGAGCTCACCCAAGTCTCTGATAAAACATGGCAGGAAATCATTAGCAAATATGTAGTCGGAGAGCTACTTGGTATATTGTAGAATTCTTGTATAATGAATAATGACGTGTGCTGTTAGACAAACCTAGGGTGAGACTTTCACATGTAAACATGATTTTAAGTGTTTAGGTTGCAGTCTTAAAACTTTCTTGTGGAATTTCTAAGTGCTGTACACAGTGGTCAATATTGGATGTTATTTTATCTGCTGATGAAGCTTTTTTTCCCATTTTATTAATTTGGGTAAGATAGAGCTCCAAGAGTCAGACGGATGGTACAAGCCCCCGTAGGGTTATAAACATGCATTAATCACCCTACAGAAACTGTGATATAGGGAGATTTGCCAATGCCACCTTGTTCTAGACACAAATAGTACAGCCCCCCACCCTCTTTGTTTTCCTTCTGCTGCAATTGGATTTGACTGAATTCACTGAGGTGGTGTTTTTTTGATACTGGTCATTGTGGTTACTTCACTAAATATGGAGTTATAAAAGATTTTTCCTTGAGATGTTATAATGGAGGATGGAAAGGGTGTAGTTGTGGTGCCTTGTGTGGTGGGTAAAGGGGAAGGAAATATGTTTGCCAATTTGTTAGTATGTGCAAGATCAGGGTTTCAAGTGGATCCTAATGAGATATTACCTTTATTTTCAAGTGTATAAACAAGATTGGTTTAATCATGTAGAAGGGGATGTTTCGTGAATTTAATTTCAGTTATGTATGTTGCATATTGAGACAGCAAACTTTAAATTTGAAAAGGCTTGCTCTGTAAAAATGGAGATGCTTAATAGCTATAATATTTTTTGGGAGTGATTTTTTACAAAGACTATATCCAGCTCAGTTTTCATTATGCTCAATTTGAATGTATTCCAGGTATTTTAGGTTATTGTAGGTGATGATACTTACACACGTGATTGTCCAGGGACTGACGTAAAAACAAAAAAAAAAAACTTTTATTGACATTTTGTTAACCAGGTTAGTCCAGTTGAGCCAGGGGCCCATTTTCAGTGGACACCTGAGGAGAAAAGCTCTAGAAATAATACAAATAATTATGATATTTACAAAATATGAAAGTAGGGTCACAGAAACCTAGTACAAGTCCTGACAGCATGGAACTGCCATATTTTTTATGCATTTCTCCTGGCTTTGTCAGTCGCGTGGAATGTAGGTGGGACGAAGGGCACAGCAATATGTAAGTGTTGTACTCTTTGACTATGGCCTTATAACAGATAATATATAGCAATATAGCAATATGTAAGTGTTGTACTATTTGTCTATGGCCTTATAACAGATTGTGACTGTTGCATAACACCTGCAGAAGGTAATGTAATGAATGTCAACAATTATCACCTGTGTCTGGGCATGCATAACTTTGCAAGTCATTAGCACAGTGCACCATGCATAACTTTGCAAGTCATTAGCACAGTGCAGTTACAATATAGCGCTGAGTCATTGTCACTTTTCAGGTAAAACTGTCAGCAGCTGTCACTGTTATTCACATAAGCAGAAGTCGTTATCACATTGATGAATGCACAACTGACATTTGGCTCTTTCTCCACTTGCAGTGATTGCAATATACCCCCACCCCCTCCACACTACTTTCATATGTCTTGAATAAAATTTCAAGAAATATCAGCAGTCTAGGAGGAAAATTGTAGACATTACATCTTCAATTGCTGTTTTTCTTGAGACAGTGGCTAGAATAAGAGGCTTTGTGGTGTACTTTAAGAATAATTTGAGTATATATTATTATTGACTGCCTTGCATCCTCTCATTTGACAGAAAATCATAATTTTTTTTAAGTAAGGCAATGACAATATCCAAACTCATGTGTTGTATTTATTTGAGACTATTCTGCACTGCGGTGGTAAATTATTTCCTTTGCTTTTGAACTATGAAGTCATTCTGTTACGTTATTTATTATAGTCTTTCTCTTTTTTATTTATCATTAAATATATAACTCCCTTTGTGAGTGAGATCTGTTTGGTGAGCTAAGTAGGGTGTGAAGTAGCTAGGGAGATATATATATAAATATATATATATATATATATATATATATATATATATATTTGTAGGAGCATTGATAGTGAGTACCAGGATTTTCTTGTGTTTATGGTAATAATTTGTGGAGGGCCGACAAAGAACCTGCACCCACTATTGTTAGTTCTTTTATTTTCCTATGTGGCTGAATTTCCATCTTCTGTGGTTATCATCTTGAAAATAAAGTTCCATATATTGAGGTGTATTTTTTGCAAGGGATGTGGATACTACTGATTGGTGACTGGTAAAAATAGGTTTTGCTTGTGGCAAGACTTCAGGCCCTTCAGAACATGTATGCTAATGTAAAACCTGTTAGTCTTATCAAATTTGTAAGTTGATACCACACTAAGAAAGTGAGATGTATGCATTATTATCATTGGTTTTGTATTATGAATCTTTAATGTTTTATAATGATTGATAAGTGAAGCAGTTGGGAGCATGCAGTATAGGACATTAGTGTTTCTTTTCATTTTAAATGCCCATAATAGACCTCTTGGTAATCTTGTAGAATAGGAGTGGTTTCAAACTTTCTGTGATCTGTTGTGCTTGTTCTGTAATAACCTGTTGGTGGTTTACTTGCAGTTGCAGTGCTTTGTATGGCTAGTTAGGGTCTTCCCTGAACTGTATCTATAGTTTGTTGCTGAAGTAAAGTAAATGCATGCTATTTTTCTCTATTGACTGGGTGGATTGGTGACCCAGCAGTACACCATTTTCTGGCTCAACCAGATGCCAACAGCAAAGTTTAGATCTCCATTACCAACTGTTTGGTATGTGCTAATTTTTTGAGACGAGTACCTTTATGTACTAAGGGTGGTCATTGTAGTGGTCTGTTGTAATCACTGTTTGCTTGCTTATAAATACTTCCGCAGATTGGTCATTAATAATTTGATTACTGGTGATATGGTGTTATAGGATCTTGAACTGCTTTTATACATGGCCTTCGTTGTCTACTTTATATTTTTAGTTAACATAATAGAAATTGTATTTTTTTTTCAGTTTGGGCATGGTATTGGGCATTATATGATTGTAATAATGTTTGGTGTTTGGCATTAGATTAATTTAAAGTGCCTTTATTGGTCATAATACTAAGTTAGAGACTCTTTCAGTTTGTCTTCTTGTAAATTCTGTTCATCAATTATTCCAAATAGACTTTTGTGATGGCTTGCTTTTCTGGGGATACTGGGGATTGTTTGAGACTTTGCTGTACACACTGAATGATTTTGTTGGATTAGTTCTTTCATATAGCTTGCTCGCATAAAGCTGAAGTGTTAAATGGCTATCTACAGTATTATGGTCTCTGTAAGCTGCTGTAGGGGAGTTCGAGTCCTGTCAGTGAACTTTTCACTTTCCAGCATGATTCTGTGCACGATTCTGTGCACTAGTATCAAGTCTTCCAGCCCTGCTTCCTTGTGTCTCATATGAGAAGATCTGTAGTTCCTATAGTCTTTGACCACACTAGTATCAAGTCTTCCAGCCCTGCCTCCTTGTGACTCATATGAGAAGATCTGTAGTTCCTATAGTCTTTGACCATATCCCTTACCTTCCATTGTACATCACTTTTCTGGTAGCTTCCTTCTGCATTCCTTCAATCAGTTTTCTTTGCAGAGACTGGTATGTGGAACTATTCATAATTCGCTCCACCTTGACTAAACCCCCAATTCCAGCGAAAAGCAACCCCAAAGCATGATACTGCCAAGACCATGCTTCACCGTGACAATGTTCTTTTGGTGAAGAGAAAGTGGTGTTTTTGTGCCAAACGTAACTTCTTGAATGTGCCCAAAAAATTAAAACCTGCTCTCACCAGACCACAACACACTTTCCCACATGCTTCTGGGAGACTTGATATCTTGTTTCACGAATTGTAGCCTGGCCTGGATTTTTTTCTGTTAGACAAGGCTTCTGTCCAACCCTACCTACCCTATAGTCCAGACATATGGAGAATATGGGATATTGGTGTCACAAGTAGTACACAACCAGTACTTTTTCAGAAATTCCTGCAGCTCCTTCACTATTGTTGTAGGTCTCTTGCCAGCCTCCTTGACCGTGATCGTGTTGCCTTTTCATTTTGTAGGGACGTCCAGTACTTTGTAACATCACTGTTGTGCCATATGAATTACTATGATCTTTGTCCTAACAGCCTTGGTAATTGCTATGTGTTATTACACCTGCACCCGGAATATAATGAATGGCAACTCAACAGATAATCTGATGCAATTTCCCACCTGCACGCGAGGTGTTTGTTTATGAATTTTTCCTGTTGGAACCAGGAAATGCTCCTAAATGGCATCTGGACTATTACAGAGGAAGGTCAACTGGCATGGTTTTGACATGTACTAGATACTGTGACATGGTTTTTGATGTTTACAGTGCACACAGAAGTGCCCAGGAAATCCTGGATTTACATTTAAGCTGTTGAACTTGTCTATGATGCCAGAGTGGGATATTGTGACGAAAGCTTTAGCCAAGTCCAGGTATGCTGTATGGACTGCTTTGCCCTCTTCAATGGCTCTAGTGACTGTTTCGAAAAAGTCAACCAGGTTGAAAAGGCAGGATCTGCCCTTTACAAAGCTGAACTGGGTGGGATCAAGTGTCTAAGTCCTCAATGTCTCCGACTTTCATAATTCTTTCCATAGCTTTGCAGACCAGGCTGGTTAAGGTTATGGAGAGGTAGTTATCAGGTTCTGTACAGGTGCCTCCTTTGTGGAGTGGGACTACTGCTGCTGTACGCCAGTGTTAAGGTAGATATCCTGTAGTAAGGCTAAGGTTAAATAGCATTTTTATGTGCGGGTTTAACTCCTCTTGGAGCATTTGTGAAGGATTCTGCATTGTGGGATGTGGTTTCCACTGGCCCAGTCGGATGAAAGGATACTATCTCAGTTATAAGAATTGTGAAGTCGGCTTTTGAGAAGTTTTTCACTGTAGTCTTGTGTTGTGGGTGGAGGTGGATCTGTATATCCAGGGATCTGTATATCCAGGTTGATTAGTTTGTGGTCAGATCTCACTAGTGAGGGGTATACTTCCGGTGTGGAGCACTTTGTCCTCATGTTTTTGATTATCAGGTCTAGTACAATATCTCACCTTTGTTGTAGAGGTGACTAGCTGTTCATGATTGAAAACAATTATGCATTTATACTGGGCATGAGTGTACTCTGTGCTGCAAGAGAAACACGCTCATTTCTAGACTCCCTGAAATGTGAATAAAGTCAGAGCATTATGGTTGCTGGTTAGTATCTTACCAGGGCATCTTTTTTTAATCTTTTTTTAATAGATTTTTTTACCTGAATTTAGAGAAAGCCAGCTCACCTAAAAGTATTGTCACTTCTATTGTGACTTCTAGTGTTGCTGATGTGAGTGAGCAGAACGGTGCAGTTATAATACATTTATCATTTGTTTAGATACGAAGATCAGAAGTAAAGCTTACATGCATGTAGTGCAAACATTTTTTAGATTCAATTAAACACTACAGACAACCAACATCTGGAGCCCCATGCCTGTCCTTGGCATATTAGTGGAGCGGCGGTCCTTACCCTGCTTTTTCTCTTTACATGTGCCCTGGCTGTGCACCCTTGTCAGTGTCCACCCATGCTTTATTTCAGATAAGGTAAGACTGGAAGGGAAGATGTTCACTGGTT
Source organism: Protopterus annectens (assembly GCF_019279795.1). NCBI lineage: Eukaryota > Metazoa > Chordata > Ceratodontiformes > Protopteridae > Protopterus > Protopterus annectens. Next base: position 631,591,395 of record NC_056750.1, read on the forward strand.
CAGAAGGGATGGCATTCACCTAACTGAGGAGGGCATTGGATTCTTCTTGACCAACCTCCACAATGGCGTGAGGAGAGCCATGCATGATTGTGAGAAGAATGGAAAACACCCATGACCAAGTCGGACCAGTATAGTAAGTAAAACACTATTATGAAATGTGTTATGTAAAATTTATTTCTCTGAGCTTGGCAAATAACTGTTATGGAAATTATGATTTTTCATATTTTGGTAAATAACTTTGCAAGGGAGCATCTGAATGTGCCAAGTAATATCTCATTTTGAAGACAGTATTGCTGGTTCTAATATGGTAAACGAATTATGCCAGTATGTTTGACACGTGCAGATATCAAAGTTTGACTTATGGTTATGGAAAAATTAATTTTTTTTCATATTTTGGTAAATAACTTTGCAAGCATGTGCAGATATCAAAGTTTGTTTGAGACTTATGGTTATGGAAATTATGATTTTTTCATATTTTGGTTAATATCTTTGCGAGAGATCATGTGAATGTGCTCAGTTATATCTCATTTTGACGTCAGTATTGATAGTTCTAACTTGGTAAAAGAATGTTACCTGTATCTTGTACTCATACGCAGATATCAAAGTTTGTTTGGGACTTAGGTTATGGAAATTATGATTTTTTTTTCATATTTTGGTAAATAACTTTGCAAGGGAGCATCTGAATGTGCCAAGTAATATCTCATTTTGAAGACAGTATTGCTGGTTCTAATATGGTAAAAGAATTGTGCCAGTATGTTTGACACATGTGCAGATATCAAAGTTTGTTTGAGACTTATGGTTATGGAAATTATATTTTTTTTTCATATTTTGGTAAATAACTTTGCAAGGGAGCATCTGAATGTGTTAAGTAATACCTCATTTTGAAAAGATTATTTATAGTTCTAACATGGTAAAAGAATGGTACCTGTATGTTGTACTCATAGGCAGATATCAAAGTTTGTTTCTGACTTGGGTTATGGAAATTATGATTTTTTTCATATTTTGGTAAATAACTTTGCAAGGGAGCACCACATTGTGTGAAGTAATGCATCATTTTGAAGACAGTGTTACTCCTTACAACATGGTAAAAGAACTGTGTCTAGGCACTGTACACAAGTACAGATATTACAGTTTGTTTAGTCTTGTACAAATATGAAAATTATACATTTACAATACTTCTCATTATTATGCCCATAACTTTGCGAGGGAGCATGGTAATCACACAAATGATGTGTCATTTTGAAGCTGACATTCAGATGCACAACTTCTACACTGATATGTAGGCTCTGTCTGTTACAGGTGATGAGATATTATGCTTTGTTTATTTATCAATTATGAGAAATAATATACTAATCATATTTCTGTGAATATCTCATGAAAGGAGTGTCACACAGTTATGGTTAAAGTATCATTTTAAAGCTGACATTCATACTAACAAATTAAATTCAAATTGTATGGGTCTGCATGGTACATAGACCAAGATATTGTGCTTTGCTTTTCCAAAAATTAAAAAATTGCACAATATCAGCATTCCTTGCCAAATATTTCATTATGACTTTGATATGCACTATCAACATTTACACTGTTGGAAAGGTCAGTGTCTGCTGAACAACTTTCGCGTTTACACTTTTAGTGTAGCTCTTATAGTTAAAGAGTTATGAGCATTTGTTTTCTGTATAGTATTACAAATGGATTTTCTGAAAATGAGCTCAGGCTGCTCTGTTGTTCCTATGGTGGAATTCAGCAGGCAGCTTTTCCTGAGCTGCTCTGGAGTGAATGAGTTAATAACCATACTTGAAGAAAATCTTCTAAATACGTACTTCTTGTAAAAATATATTCCCATCTACATTGTACATACTGTGAAAGTTTTTCTGTTGTATAACTTGTGTATCATTGAATTTTCAACAATTGTATATTCTATGCTAACAAATTTATATTCTGTGTATGACACTTTCAATGGGTATTTCTCTGTATAAGCTTCCTTCTCATTTTTGTACAGTCACATCCTTGTAACTGTTGGGGCTTTCCCCCCAGGCCTCTGCTGAAAAAGGGCAACTGCCCAGTCAGATTATCCTAGTAAACAAACATGAAATAAATAAATAAAATTCAGCACAGGCTGCTGTGTTCTAGGGGTTTGGACAAGCACTGAATTTTGACAAACCATCACTTAATGAAAGGTAGTTTGCCTGGAATAGCTCTTAACTGTTACTGATTTTGATGGGGTTATAGAATTGATTTTGAAGAGACAGCTTTATGGTCGGGCTTTACCAGGGAGGACGAGACATTGGGGGGGGGGGGGGCAGCTTTCTCCTATATCTGAGTACGAGGTCCAGTAAGCTGGACTTCTAGTGGGCATTTCCACTGTCTGGTCAAGGGTGTTTGCATTTACAAAGTCTAGGAATCTCTATGCCTTTAGATTTGGGGAGATGCAGGATTCCCAGTTTACAGAGGCATAATTTAAAGTCTCCCATGAATAGGGTGTTAGGTTGGATGTAAGTGTCACTAATAGGTCCAAGTATGCATTGTGAGCTTCTTGGGACACAGAGGGTGACCTACAGCTGACTATAATACAGTATGTGATTTTGTCTGTGGTGATTTGCACATGGAGGAACTCCAGCACTTCATCCTGTTTGACCAACCTAGAGGTATGCTTCTATTGATGTATATCAAGACACCTCCACCATTAGCCCTTGTCTGGGCAGCTACTGGTCCAAAAGTGTGGAAGCACTGAAACCTTGGACTTCCAGAGTATGCTCTGCTGTTTTAAACTGTGTTTCAGTAAATGCTCAGATGTCTGTATTTGAGTGCAAGGGGAGGTTGGAGGGAGTGCATTTTTTTAGGCTCCTGACAATGAGCAGTAACACCCTGAAGTTCAGTTGAACTGATTTTGCTGTGTCGGTAGGTTTGGAGAAATATTTCAAGAAGCAGTCTAGCTAGAACAGGAGTCAGATATTGTCAATACTGGAGCTCTTTCAGAAAGAAATGCGGGAGGGTTGGGAAAATGCATGGAAGAAGCAAGCTAACTAGAGAGGAATCTAATCAAATAAAGCCAATATTGGAGTTCGTTCAGAACCTTTGGCTTAATGCCTCAGTGGGGAGTGGGGCAGACAAAGAACAAGGGAACAGAAAGGCACCAAAATGCAGCTTCTCTAAGCTGCAAGTTAAAATTTTTAGAAACTTTAGCTTAATGTCTCAGTGAAGGATGTGGACAACAAAGAACAGGGGAACACAGAAAGGGACTAGAATACAACTTTAAGCAGGAATTTCAACAACTGTAAAAGCACTAAAGCACAAATCCTGAGGCAGAAAATAAATACTCGCTACTGAATTCTACTACAGTTTAAGGCACCACACTATTCAGAAATTTATCAGTAACACTGTTTACAGAAAAATATTCAGTAATAAATGAATAAATAAGGCTCAAATATGTCAGTAGTCCACAGCTCTACCGAATGAAACTACAAGACTAAGGCCCAGCAGAGTTTACAATACAAACAGTTAGGTTTTACAAGTAATTCTACTTGTGGAGATAGAAGTGCAGTGTAATGTTGAAACACAATCTTCACCACAACCATACCTCTCAAACTCTTAGAGCATGAAATCTGGACAGAGCCATAAATAAAAGTGGGACAAAGGCCCAAAAATTGGGACAATTTTAAAATATTACTCTTACAAACTTAGAAAGTTGATAGAATAATAAGTTTTGCATTAGCAAGCATTTTCTGAGGGGTGTGAAGTCTGAAACTCAAATGCCTGTCATTATTTTCTAACTTCAATCTTTAATGATTTGCCACTAATTTGCCAGAAAACCACAATTTTATGAAAAACAGACCAAAAATATGAGGCAAACATCTGTTCAGTTGAGAGGTATGACCACAACTGTAAATTTAGCTATAAGACTAAAGTCCCAGAACAAACTAAAAAATTCAAACAAACATGGAAAAACACAAAAAAGTATGAAGTATTACCACACATCACTGTAAGTGCAACTTAATTATTTAAGCAGAATTGAAATCATATCCTTTATTTTCTCTTTCCTTTTTGATGAAAAGCTCGTTACATACACTTCAGAACTTAAGTCTTTCAATATATTGATGGCTCAATCTTAAAGGGCAACAACAGGGTTCTATTATTAAGATGTTCAACTTCTCTGTCCTTTTTCTCCCTATTTATTGTCCCTGCTGTGAATAAACAGCACAGCATTTAAAATATTTTAAACTGACTGTTTCTCTCCATTAGAACAGTACTTTACTGTACTGTGGTGGTTTCACTTTCAAAAAACTTATCATTCCCTTGCTGCAGTCCCCAATTCATTGATGTCATCAAGGCCACTGAATACAGGTAGTTTTCTGGCCAGTTGCCTCCCCAAACTGACATCACCATTACTGTTCTAAAAACCCACCCATGCTGTGATGTCACAGCTACCTGGTCATTCCCCTACCCATACAAAAAGTAAAGGCTAGAACAAGGAAACAGTGCATGAGTCAAGTTTCCTGCTGTGATCTGTCAATCACAGTAGGTAACAGCTCAAATTACTCTTAGCACGTTGACAGCTAGGGAAGTTAGGTGTGAAGGTGTATAAAAAATAAAAATGGGAAATAATTCATTATATAAGCATATTCAGTTTTACCCTGAACATTTTGCTTTCTTTGGTTTAGACATTGTTGATTGAATACAAGGAAATGATGTGGCAAATTAGGTTGAATGCAAATGCCCCCCCAGGTTTAAATGAACATGTGTTTATTGCTAGTATTTTGCGTTTAAAGTCTATATTATAAAATAGTGCATCAGTAAGATTTTATGTTTACAAGTGAAATGTTTTTGTTGCGTTTTCTTATTTTCCACTTTACTAGGTTTTAAAAATTAGTTGATTGTTTAATTGGACTTTTTAATTGCTTTTGATCATGTGACATATATGGGTTCAACTATTTAAACAAGTGTTGTTTTGAGGTATAACGGATTCTGAAGAAGTCTTGAGTTATATTCTGATGAAAGCACTTATTCTTGTTCTTATTAAATATTGTTTTGAGGAGTTGCTGATCCTGTGTTTTTTCAGTGTTGGCTTTGGTGGATTTTGTGGTTCTTAGTCCTCTGTTTTTTTACTAGATTGGAGTTTTCATGGCCGAACACTCAGTTAATTTGAGGGCTGGTGCTCCAAGATTTGCTGGGAATTTCCAGGCCAGCATCAGACTTTTAACAAAACTAGCCCAGGAACTGAATGAGTAAGTTGCTACTATTATGCGCAATGCCAATTCTGGGAATGTGTCTACGGATTTTAATGTTACACCCCATTGTCTAGTGGGCATTGGACACAATAGTGTTGACAATGCCTTAGGAAATGGTGTTAATACAGACAACCCAACCCACCCTTGGAAATATGGTGGACTTAAATTTGTGGTTGAACAAAGTTGTTGTCTTCAACCAAATGGCATCTAATAACACTGGGTCCTTACAACAAAGTATGGCTAAATTAGAGCAGGTGATTTTGAAGTGCCATAAACTGCAGGTAGGGAATTTGAATTCCTACCTGCTGTTATGTGTAAAACGTAAACAAGTTCCTCACAGCCTTAGAAGTTGGGAATTTCCAACCGGTCTTCAGCCTGGTTCTCCCCTGCATTATGAGCTTCTAGAACTATTCAATCGGCAGGGGATTGAACTTATTGATCATCAAGCACAACCAGTGGAACACTGAGCAGTTAATTGCTGAAGCAGTCACATTAGATGCCAATATTAAGAATGATTTGTTATTTTTATCTCGGATAACCCAATATCAGAACATTTTTTCCAAGAATGATAAAGTTGTATCTGATATTTCTAAACACAAAGAAAAAACTAGAAAGGGATAGGCTCGAGTATCTAGAAAGGAGAGCTTACCCTCAACCAATGAAATGAATGAGGGGCAGGAGTCTTCTGTGGAAGATCAAGAAAATGGAAATGAGGTGATAAATTCCAGAAATTTTGACAACGCCCCTTTAGAGAAAGATATCCCGGGGAGGTCGGAGCATCTGAGGAATCAGGAAAACTACTCAGGGGTTCCCCCTTGACACTGGAATTACCAGACGAACCAATGACACTGAATGAGGTACAACAGTGGACGGAGGATAAACTAGCTTCTTCTTTTCAATTTAATGCCCAACCTGAAGTTATACTGAATGCAGCAGGTGACTTTAAACTTTATAACTATATTAGTAATGACTATGGAACTGAACATGCTGAACTTTTGAGTAAGGGTTATACTTTCGTCCCCATATGCCACGCACAAATTGAAAAAGTTTCACTTGATATAAAATTATTTATTAGGAAACCATTTAAAACTGTATTTTGAGAATGTGGCTTCTGTGTATGAACCTAACTAATTTTGTAGAAGCAGTGTTTTTAATCCACCCCTTCCTTTGCCTTTAGCTCTCTTTGAAAAGCTTTGTGACTTTGAAATCAGAGACTTTATTAACAGAAGAGACAAATGGGAAACTTTAACTTGAATCACTTTGAATTTAAGTTGCTTAGACAATTGTGTAATAACACCATTTGAGTAATGAAGCCAAATAAGGGTGGGGTGAGGTGGTAGTAATGCAAAGAGTAGATTATGCTAATAAGATGTTTGTTTTTTGAATGATGAAACTATGTATGAAGAGACCACCCTTAATTATAGTCATATTATACACAAGAAAATTTATTTTTTTCTTTGTGATATGGTTGAGCAAGGGCAAATTGAAGAAGAGTTAGTTGATTTTTTTTCATGTAAAAAAAAACTAATTGTGCCTTCAATATTTAGTATGCCAAAGATTCATAAAGATTTAAAAGACCCCCCCCCCCCATGAGACCAATTGTTAATGCTGGCACCTCAAAACTACACCCATTGGCTAAGTATATAGATTTGAAATTGACATAATTTTTGGATGGTTATTTTCACCTGTGTAGGTATTCTTGGGATGTCCTGTATAAGCTGCAGAAAGTAAGTTATTCTGATAATTTGTTGTTTGCAACAATTGATGTTGTTAACTTATTCAATGTGATCCATCACGAGCAGGGTTTAGAGTGGTTCAAGGATTTTTTAGTTGAATCAGAAAAACTGACAAATGATGAAATCAATGTGCTGTTTTTTTCTAATGGAGTTAGTTTTGGACTACCATTTTGTTTATATAGAAGGCCAGTATTTCCAACAGAAAAAAGGCATAGCAATGGGGGAGGCTTGTGCCCCCTTATATTCCAATATAGTGATGCTGCAATGGGAGAAACATTTTGTGCTTAACTTTCAAGCTGCAAGGCCCTGGAAACTATATGTTGGTTTTTTTTGACAACATATTTACAGCATGGGAGACAAATAAAAATTAAACCGAAAACGTGATAGGTTACTTTAATTCTACCACGTCCTTCTTAAAGTTTACTTATTCCTACAGTGCAGACAGTATAAGTTATTTGTATGTATTGGGTTCTAAAGACTATTTTCACCAAAAGATAGTTACCAATATTTTCCATAAGCCCCATTATTCGAATGCTTTACTGCATTATTCTAGTTTCCACCCCCAACATATCAAAAGGGGAGTTGTAAAAGGACAGTCTGTCCACTTAGCTAAAATGATTTCGGAAGATCATGATTTTGAACTTGAGGCACAACATTTAGTAGAGATGTTTTATACTAGAGGGTACCCGGAGGCTTTAGTGGTTTGTATAAAAATAAAATAAGTATAAAAAAAGGAAATGTATTATACCTCTCTTGAGGAATGATTCAAACCTTGTCGAAAATGACTTTAATAAACTTGTACCACAAATGGTAACAACACATTTGATTGTGCTTTCATTACTACCTATAATGAAGACTCTAATAGAATATTTAGCATTCTTTTAAAAAACTGGAGAATTTTCTCTTGTTTTGGAAAAATGTTAGAGTCCCTGCATGTAAGGCCTTGTATGGTATGCAGGCTTGGGAGGTCTATTAAAGGGTACCTGGAAAGAGGAAAAACAGGCAACTTGTCAAATAAAAAGAGGGGTACCTTTAAATGTGGGTGCTGTAGGCAATGTAAGTTTATCTTGGAGAAGGTTACAATTAGGATTGGGGCATACAAAATTTATACACCTTTTCATTGTACATGTAATTCTCAGGGAATTATTATGTGGCAAAATGTTTGCAATGTACTGACTTTTATATAGGAAAAACCAAGCAAAAATATAAAGAAAGTATTTATGAGCATGGGTTGGATGTAAAAAATAAAAATGGAAACAATTCATTATATAAGCATATTCAACTTTATCCTGAACATTCTTTTGCTTTTTTTTTTTGGTTTAGACATTGTTTTTCAGGATACAAGGGGTGGATCATAGGAGGACTTGATTGAATACAAGGAAATGATGTGGCAAATTAGACTGAATGCAAATGGCCCCCCAGGTTTAAATGAACATGTGTCTATTGCTAGTATTTTGTGTTTAAAGTCTTATATTATAAAATAGTGCATCAATAAGATTTTATGCTTAAAAGTGAAATGTTTTTGTTGTGTTTTCTTATTTTCCACTTTGCTAGGAGGTTTTAAAAATTAGTTGATTGTTTAATTGGACTTTTTAATTGGTTTTGATCGTGTGACATATATGGGTTCAACTATTTAAGTACGTGTTTTTTGAGGTATAATGGATTCTGAAGATGTCTTGAGTTATATTCTTATGAAAGAGCTTAATCCTGTTCTTATTAAATAGATTGTTTTGAAGAGTTGCTGGTCCTGCATTTTTTCACTGTTTGACTTTGGTGGATTTTGTGGTTCCTAGTCCTCTTTGTGTTTATATTAGTTTATTTATTTATAATTTACACTAGTGGTTGAGTTTGTTTATTTGGCTAGGTAGAAATAACCATATTAATAAAATTAAATAAGTAAATCTAACTTATAAACATATATACTAACTAAAATGTCTATATTTTTTCTGAAACTAGAGGACAGGACCTATAAAGGAAGGACATATGGTAATCATCACACCAGCAGGTATATTGAGGTTTCCACCTGTTTCTTACCTTGGTATAGGTAAAACGTATAAACTGTTATAATGCTTCATGGCTTTAACCATTTGTCTTTCCTCTGCAATTCTGATTGCAATAGTGCTTATCCTTGCCATTGTGACATAAAACAGCCACAAATCAGCCAGCTTGACTGGTTAAAAAATAAGTACAGATATAAGCCAAGGATAGCAAATTAATTTTTAAAGGGAAAGCATCCTGCCCAGTACAACAGCAGCAAGTACTCTTCATACACATAAATGAGATTAAAAGGGAATTAGTCAGCCAGCAAAAAGATGTCAGTCTCTACTACTAGCTATCCAGTTAAAGGCTTCTAATACTTTTACTATATGTACAGCATATTTAAGTGCATATTTGATGCCTAGAGAAACATATAGATATACTATATCAAACAGGGCAGTTGTGCTTTAGCAGGAAGCAAAATATGAAACATGATGTATATTGTGATGCCCACACCACTGGACCAGTAATCAAGGAGACTCGATCCTCACCACTGGCAACAGTTGGGGACATACACTTAGGGGATGACAGGTACACACACAGTATTTCCAGATGCAGCTCTCTGCATAGAGTGCAATTTCCCTTAAGAGCACACAGAGACCACAGTCAGTCTGGGGCTGGTTTTCTCACTCTTTCTCCAGATCCCCAGTAAGACTTTCCATTGGCACAGCTCAGATCTCAGCTCAGTGACCAAGCCAACATCTACCAGCACCTTCTCTGTCCAATCAGTGCTTTGTGTCCCTGCCCAAGTAGCTGACACACACTCGTTTGATTTACACACACACACACACACACACACACACACACACACACACACACACACACACACACACACACACACACATGGGAGAGGCTGGCACAGGTTTACTAGCTATGACCCCTTCTGCCGAGACTATAAGGTAGTTACCACTGCCACCAGTTAACTCCTTATCAGCTACTTTAAGGCCCTTAACAAAGGGTGTCCAATCTTACTGTGCAATATTAATATTAACACAAATGGTAGTTTGACCAAGAGCAAGGCTGTTAGGAGTGGCCCACACAGTGTCACCAAATAAATATGCAAGTACTCTCAAAACTTGAATATCTCTACACAGATCAGCCACGATGAAAGGTTAAAATATCAAAACCACAAAAATCACTAACAAACTAAACGGCCAAAAAAACAGCCCCAACAAAGGAAAAATCAATCATTTATTTACCACCAGTTAACTGCTTTCTTTCCAATAACATTTACTAGGAACTTCTTCATAACTGATGTATACTCCCCTACTCCTAAAATTTATACAATTTAAAACAGAACACCCACTTTAATTGTATAATTAAATTATACAATAAGTTCCTAACAATGGTGTTATAAATAAAATTAAAAAGTTTATAGTTGAAAAATATCTTTAAAATATAAAAAAATGTATAACAAAATGAAATTAATAAAATATGTCCTGTTTGACATAATAATACCCAAGTTTTACAACAGAATTAATGGACACTTTCATTCAAACCTGGATAATTGACAGCATTTAACAATGACTGCCATATAAGTTCGCATTTAGTGAGATGTTTATTGATAATAAAACCCCTTAAGTCAGTAGTGACCTGTTCAAGTACCCCAAACTTAAACCAATGGTCTTCACTTTCATTAAAATATATGAATAGGGGATTTTTCGTCTTCCTTCTTTTAATATCCGAGTTGTGCTCAAATTCTGTCTCTTAACTTCCTTGAGGTCTTACAGAAATAAAAATATAAGTATTTTTTGTAGTAATTGATTATGTTTCCATAGATTTTAATGGAGATAAGAAGGATGAATTAGAGTATAAGGAACTGAAGTGGCAGATTTTGCTCAGTACTTATAATGCACCAGGGTTAAATGCTGGGGTTAACTACAGGGCTGTTTTATGTAAGAAGGCATATTATAATAAGTGTAAATGAATGTGCAATATTTTTGTGGTTTTTAAAAAACATAATTTAAACAAGAATTTCTTATTTCTGATTGGGTGTTTTAGATTGGGGAATTTATATAAGCATGCTTTCCTTGTTGTTAATTAGTTCTGAAGAAGGCCACAGTTGTTTTATGGCCAAAAGCACTTAACTTGAGGAGAATAAAGGCCTTATTGGATTTTAGTGGCATCCACTGTGTCTTCGACTGACAGTGTTATTTTTTTATTTGTTAGTTTTGTTGCACTGATTTTTGAGACATAACTCATTCATTTTTCGGTTTCCTTGAGGTCTTACCTACATAAAGAACTGAACACAACTCACATAAGGCCACATACACCAACCCCTTCGACTCTCATGAAAAATATCCTTTAACTTTGAAAGCTTTGCCACTGATTAAAAAACTAATTGGCAGATTTTATATATGCACAATGGGTACAATGCCCAGATTTAAACATTCCATTTGCTTGGTTACTATCTTAACTCATACCATTACCCTTCTCCAATACCTCCTTGAAAGAGAGGTTCTTACTGTACACTATCAGTGGTTTATTCCCCACTTTCCTGAAAACACTAGGATCTGAGGTAAAAATATGCCAATTTATGAAAATAATATTAATAGCAATCAAGTCAATAGTGTAGGTAGAAATGAAGGCCCTATTTTTTTTTTATTTTCTTCCCTACAATGACCATCACTACTTATACTACTAGTTACCCTATCACATACATGTCTCAATACGGGTACACAAACACCTACATATCTTTTGTAACTAACTTCCTTCTCAATTTCTTCCAACAAATTGCCTGGGGTAACCGGTATTCAAAAATATTAACCAAAACCAAAACCTTATATTCCTGTGTAAAAATGTCATCATCCGTTACCATTCATGCCAACCTCAACATCTACCTTTTAATAGTAGCTTTCTTTTGGAAGGTGGGGTGGCAACTGTCAAAATGTAAATATTTATTAAAAAGTGTTTTTTCTATGAATGTTGGACTTGAAATATTAATTGATTCATAGGTTCATAGGTGTGTACTAGGCTAATGGCCCTGGAGCATTTACAAACCTAGCCCATAGGATTACCCTGGCATCGTGCCTCCCAACTTTAGTTCCCAGTGTCTCTGTCGAGTAAAGTCACTGGAGTGATCCCTGGGGTGAATTTTCTATTTCCCATCCACTAGTCAAGGCTTCTCTTGAAGAGGGCCAGTGAGGTGCTCTGCTTGACATGTATGGGAAGTCTATTCCATAGCATGGGTAGTCTCTGGGTTATGAACCTGTCCCTCCAGCATGTTCTGTTGATTGTGGTAATGAGGTTGAGGTTGAGGTCTCTGGAGTGTGTGGTGTGGAGAGATTGGGATTTCTTTAGATGTAGCATTTCTAACAGAGCTGGGTCAGACATGGCTTTGTAAGTCAAGCAGAGATCGCCCCCAAGTAGGCGATATGAGTCACAGAATAGTTGAAGTTTCTTGAGTCTGTCCATATAGGACAAATGTTTAAGGCCTAGAATCCTCTTTGTGAGGTACTTTTGCAGCCTCTCCAGTTGTTGCAGGTGTTTAGTGAAGTACATGCCAAATGGGGCATTGTAATCAATGATTGGCCTAATGAGGGAAGAGTACAGGGAGACAATAACCTATTTCTTCCTGAATGCAAAACCCTTAGTAATCAGATGTGCTACATAGAAGGGCTTTCTGACCACAGTGGCAATATGGTGGTCTAAAGAGAGGCTGCTGTCAACCTGTGTTCCCAGATCTCTTATAACACCTTCTGTGTTCAGTGGACTACCATCGATGTGGTAATTCATGGGAAATGGGTTTTTCCCAAAGGGGATGACGACACTTTTTTTGGCATTGAGCTTAAGGCCATGGTTCTGACACCAGTCGTTGGTCTCAGCGAGGCCTTTCTGTAAGATCAACATCACTTGGGGAGTCAGTAATAGCTCCCAAGTTGCAATCATCTGTGAACTTTGTCAGCCAGAGTCCCTTTGTGTTGGCCTGGAATTCAGAGAAGTAGATACCATACAGGACAGGACCCAGGACTGAACCCTGTGGGACACCACTCGTGACTGGTCAGCAGTCTGACTTGGAGTCAACTACTTTTACACTGTGGGTTTTACCTGTGAGGCAGTTTGCAACCCACCTAGTGATATAGGGGTTGATGCCTAGCTTAGTGAGTTTTTCTACGATTCCTGAGTGGGGAATGGTATCAAAGGCCTTGGCCAGATCAGGGTAGGCTGTATGAACCACTTTGCCTTCATCCACAGTTCTGGTGACTGACTCAAAGAAGCTGACCAAGTTGAGCAGGCATGATCTACCCTTCACAAAACCAAACTGTGTGGGATCCAGAGTTTGGCAGTTCCCTATATCCTTGTTTATTAGGTCCAAGATGATGCGTTCCATAGCTTTGCATATCAGACTCATCAGGCTAATGGGGCGATCGTTCCCACGGCCTGCAGTTACTCCACCTTTCTGGAGAGGGATGACTGTAGCAGTGCACCATTCAGTAGGGACAAAGCCTGAGATAAGGCTGTGACTGAACAGGGCACACAGGTCAGGTGCCAGTTCTCTCTACAGTTCATGTAGAACACAGCCAGGGATATTGTCAGGTCCCATAGAAGCTGTATTCTTGGCCTTGGACAGTGTTGTTTTAACCTGTGCAGCAGTAATACTGGGTGCCTGGCAATCTACTGGTATTGTGACTGGTCCTTTTAGGGGTTGGGTGGGTAAAGTTGCCACTGAATCTGTCAGCCAGTATATTGGCAATATACTGGCCTACAGATTCAGTGCCAGCTTTACTCCTCACTCTGTCGTTAGTAATTTTAACATCCAAATAGTTTATCCTATTCTATCACTACTGACCCAATAAGTGAATTTAAAAATTAAACTGTATTATTTATATAATCCATAAAATTTGTTAATCTCTCCTTAGTATCATTCCACAAAAGAAAAATATCATCCAAGAAATGAATTGAAGCATGCTTATTAGAAGCAGAAGAACAGGAAAAATTAAATGTTTACATTTTAAATTATGGTTGGTTTGCCCAGGAGTCATTTAAAACTCTAAAGGTCACTTTAAATGTTTTAATTTTTCTAGTAAAAAACTGAACTTTGCCCATGTTCATTTGCTGGCAAAGGCCCTTTTGTTTGTCCCTTAGGGAAGGGCTAATTTATTCAAAACTTTAATTGACTTAAAACTGCATGCTAGGAAATTGAATTTGTCTTTGTGACTTTATGAAACGCCAGGCAATTATACAACTGATGTTTTAAAACATCCCAGTGTGGTTAATCCACCTCTTAATAACACAGTTAATGTTTGAAAAACTATGTGAACTGGATGTGCGGCAGCTCCTATCAACACCTGTTAGGAATAGATTGTTCAACCTGTCTAAACATGAATGGAGTGTTTTAAAAGATATTTGCTTAGATCAATCTATTAGAGTGATGCAACTGGATAAAGAGGTGGTATTGTTATTACGGAAAAGGACCATTATATCAAAAAATGTTGGCTTTATTAAATGAGGCAACTTATTCTGAGATTTCTAGGAATGAAATAAATATGTTGATGCATAGGATAGATATTACATTGTATAACATGCTGATGCAGGACCAAATACGTAAAGTGGAATTTTATTATATGAATAATGATAAACCAGTCATAGTTGATATGTTTGGTATTCCTAAATTGCATACATGTCTGTATAATCCCCTTTTACATTCTATTGTTGATGCAACTAGGTCAAAGACATTTTTTATTGCCAAGATGTTAGACCAGTGGTTGAAGGGGAGTATAGCTAAATCCCTCAGGTTTGTAGGGACTCCTGGCATTTTCTTTCTTTACTCAACCAGGTTGAATTTAATGAAGAATTTCTGTTTGCCACAATAGACATGGTGAATTTGTTTGTCATGATTCCACACCAGCTGGGGTTGAGTTGGTTAGAAGACCAGTTGTTTTTTATAGGTGATTTGAGTAACAATATAATTAATACTTTGGTGCTTCTTATTGGACACTGTTTTGAGAAATAATTTTATTTTCTTTAATGATCGATTCTACAAACAGGAAACGAGGATAGCCATGGGGCAGGGTGTGTCCCAAGTTTTGCAAATCTGGTAATGGCTTACTGGGAAAGGAATTTTGTTTTTGAAAGTTAGACATTCCTTTTCCATTTATACCCATTTCTTGGATGATATTTTTCTTTTGTGGAATGCTACTAAGGAGAGATTAACACATTTTATGGATTATATAAATAACACAATTGAATTTTTAAAGTTCACTTATTGTGTCAGTAGTGATAGGAGAACCTATTTGGATGTTGAAATTACTAAAGATAGAGTGCATAAATATTTCAAGTCCAACAGTCATAGAAAAAACATTTTTTTCCTAAAAAAATATTTAAATTTTTGACAGTTGCCACCCCACCTTTCAAAAGAAAGCTGTTGTTAAAGGGCAAATGGTGAGGTTGGCACAAATGGTAATGGATGATATTTTTACACAGGAATGTAAGGTTTTGGTTAATATGTTTTTGAATAGAGGTTACCCCAGGCAATTTGTTGAAGAAATTGAGAAAGTTTGTTATAAAAGATCTGTAGGTGTTTATGTACCCATATTGAGACATGTATGTGATAGGGTAACTAGTAGTGTAAGTAGTGATGGTCATTGTAGGGAGAAAAATTAAAAAAAATACGGCCTTCATTTCTACCTACACTATTGACTCGACTGCTACTAATATTATTTTCAAAAATTGTGTTATTTGTTCCTTGGATTTTAGTGTTTTCAGGAAAGTGAGGAATAAACCACAAATAGTGTACAGGAAGAACTTCTCTTTCAAGGAGTTACTGGAGAGCAGTAATGGTATGAGTTACAATAGTAACCGAGCAAATGGAATGTTTAAATGTGGGCATTGTACCCACTGTGTGTATATAAAATGTGCAGACAGTTTTTTAATCAATGGCAAAACTTTCAAAGTTAAAGGACAGTTTTCGTGGGAGTCAAGGGGGTGGTGTATGTGGCTTTATGTGAGTTGTACTCAGTATTTTATGTAGGTAAGACCTCAAGGAAGTTAAGACACAGAATTTATGAGCACAACTTACATATTAAAAGAGGAAGAACACAAATGCCCTATTCAGACATTTGAATGAAAGTGAAGATCACTGGTTTAAGTTTGGGGTACTTGAACAGATCACTACTGACTTTAAGGGGTTTTATTATGGAAGAACATCTCACTAAATGTGAACTTAAATGGCAATTGTTGTTAAATGCTGCTAATTATCCAGGTTTGAAAGAAACAGTGTCCATTAATTCTGTTGGAATACAGAAGTATTATGATGTCAAATAGTACATGTTTTATTATTCATTTCATTCTACATTTTTTGAATATATTTTTCAACTATATACTTTTTAATTTTATTTATGACAACATTGTTAGGGAATGAGTGATTGGATTATTATTTAAACAATTAAAGTGGGTGTTCTGTTTTAAACTGCATAAATTTTAGGAGTGGGGGAGTATACATTAGTTCTGAAGAAGTTCTTTTATAAATGTTATTGGAATGAAAGCGTTTAACTGGTGGTCAATAAAGGATTGATTTTTCCTACATCAGGTCTACTTTTTGGTTCAAATGTTTAAATATATTTAATAATAAATAAAAGAACAAGTCAGTAGTAAATATATATTCACAGTGACAAGAGGTCAAAACCATGGGAAATGTTTAAAACAACACTGCAGGACAGTCTCAAATAAAGAAAGAAAAATAGCTAAATTAAACTTCACTATATTCCTGACTGAATCTACGAGAATTACTATATCCTAGTTAATTGACTTAATTAGAGAAAGGCAGATGTTGTGGTGAATGGTTCTTGTCAGGTCCAAGACAGAATACAGAATGCTCTGTCTCACTAAGAGACTTCTCAAATAGATATATCAAATATTACTGCTGGGATAGCTTGCAGAATGACATCATTTCTCGTATTCTGACGCTAGTTCCTAGATGAACCCCCCACTGCTAGAAGCTAGCAGTATTTAGCATCTACCTGTAAAACTGCATGTATCTCAGATCTTTGGCAGATAAGTCATAAAACAATTTCATGACTAGTAATTATTTCACCCTTAGGACAATACAGTAAGCTTTTTAGCACAGACAATGTGTCTCTTGTTGCACTGAAAACTGAAAGATACCTTTTATTGCATAGCCATGAAGTAATTTAATTTCAGCTATTTTACCTGAAGTTAACTTCCCGTATTCCAGTTTCCACTGTTAAAATATATAAATTTAAACAGCTACAATAGTGCATGTACATTTCTGTTCTATTCCAGTAGGGCACACTGTGGCTACATTTCAAACAGCACTTAGCAAAAACCTTTTCAACAGCAACTTATGTACCAGCAGTTTGATATACACATGACATAGAATTCTAATACATTTTTTACACAAGCTTATTATATAAATCATGTTGATATTCACAAATGACATACAATTATTTACAAAATTCTATATAGCTGTGCTGGCAGTAGCCCCCTTTGTCACATATATATTAGAATTTTACGGCCAACTGGCTAATTATTTATCGAAAACTACCCCGCAACACACACACACACACACACACACACACACACACACACACACACACACACACGTGTGTGCTTGAGCATACACATGTACACACATGCACACAGTACATTGTGGAAGTTCAGGAGTTTCACTAGTTCAGTCTTCTCCATCCTTGCTGCACTGGTATATGGGACAAGACAGGCTTATACAGAACTGAACAAATGCCCATAGAGTTAACTCGCTGGCTTTGTCTGCCCCAGTAAACCACTGGTATCGTGAAAAAAAGAAGATGCAGTTTCCTTTTACCTGCTCTTTCTTACACTTGCCAAAACCTGACATGCTCCCTCTCTCTGCTGTCAGACAAGCAACATCAGCATATAAACATGCTGGATCTCTCCTCCTGTCTTTTCTTTCTTACCTTTGTCTTTGAATTACTGAATGTCAGAAATATAAACGATCTTCTGTGTTTGTGTAAAGGTGATAAGAGAAAGTCCTGTCTGTTTATACTGTCTTAAATAATAATGATTGCGGCATTTGGTTCAGTGGTATTTTTACCATTTGCAAAGATACTTTTCTTGATACAACTTTAAAAGGAAAGGTAAGACAAGTTAAAGACATCTTTAGTTAGGAAAAGTACTTCTTGTAATTCTTTTTGGTGCACTGAAAGTGCCTTTCCCCCTTCATCTGGTGAATTCTTTGCCCCTGGATGAATTTCTTACATTAAAACAAAAAAGGATACATGAAGAAGCACAAGTTGCACTGTGATGATACTGAAATCAGGCTAAATGAGAGAGGTCATAAAAATTTTGTTTGAGAAAATGTATATAAAAGTGGTAATGAGAAAATCAGCATTAAAGTGATTAGGAATACAAGGGAGGATGTTTCGCATGAGAAGTCTGACAAATATTTTGCCTTGTAAAATATATTACATTTTTAAAAGGTTTTGTTGTGATAATTACTAAAAGAAATAGAATATTTTACCATCTGATGTTATATTATGAAATGTGTTTTCTAGATACCCGAGTTTTTCCTATATTATGGGCTTAAATATTTGGGGATTATTGTTTTATAAAGCCCCACTGATTAAGTATAAGGAATCTATTTTGATAGGAGTGTTTAAATGTAAGAATGCAGCATCCATATATATGTTCTTTGCGATTCATATTTCAAGCTTAATGTTAAAAATGTATAGAATTAGGGAGCATTTTTCATGCGACAAGTATAGCTGTTTATGGAATAAGCCTCATCATGTACAAGGACTGTCGCTCATCATATAGTTCAGTCTATATCTCTGAAAGGGAACAAAAAAGCCAGCTTGTACAGATGATGGGTCATCTCCTGTCAAGTTCCCAATGATTCTGGTTTGAGGGATGCAGCATTTTATATAAACCCAAATGCTTGCACCCTAACTTATCCTTTTTAACTCAAGGCTTCAGATGTGAATTAATTACTCCCTTCTCCCCTGTAATATCTCTGTTTCTTTACTGTCTTTATATCTCCTTTTCTTATAGTTTCCTTTTACTTTTCAACCTCAAAATAAACAGACTCTTACTTTTCAACCTCAAAATAAACAGACTCTCTAAAAGTTAAAAAGTACTCAGTCTTTCCAGCCTCAACAGCCCTGGTTCCAACAATGCCTTTTCTTCTTTAAATAAACATTACAAAGACACAATTTCTTTACCCAATCTTCTTTCTCTTCCGTCTTACCTTTACAAAGTGTAGTCTCATCCCAGCAAAAAACAGGCCATAATTGCCACCCCCAAAAAAAGTCTGTCAAAACCTCTGTTAACTACAGACTCATTTCATTACTTTCTACACTTGTCAAGTGATTGGACAAATCCGTCTATAAGTAAATGTTAGAATACCTTGCAAAGTATAACACATTCACTCAATCCCAGTACAGTTTTACCTGTAGTAGAAGTACTCTCAACACCCTCTTAACTCTCACTGACTACCTTTTCCACCACAGACTTTGGACAGCTCACAAATGTTTTGTTTATTGAACTAACTATGGCCTTTGATCTACTTGGCTACAATTAGCAAACTACTTGCTTCCCTCTTAATTTAGTTCTTCCATTTAATTGGTTCTAAAGCCAACCAATCTTTCAGTGTCAGACTTCACTATAACGTCTCTAAATTCCCAATCATCTATGGTGTACCAAAGGAATCAGTCTTAAGCCTTTCTTTTCAGCATATGTATCAGTTCCCTTCCATTGTTTATTATGCAGATAATCTTGTCATTTTTAGGTCATAAACATATACTAATTCGATTAAGACAGACCTCCTCCAAGACTTGTCTGCCTTTTTTAGCTGTTTTGAAATGAAACAATTTGTTCTTAATTGAAACTAAAGCAAAACTGTCATATTTGATATTTAGATTCCTCTCCATCTCTTCTTATTTCCTATACTACAAAAAACAATCACACTGATATAGTCTCCACTTTTAGGTATCCCAGCATCTACCTTGATCCCTCACTCTCAGTGAGGACCCAAAATAATCACAAGAATACAATAAAATCATTATTTTGCTGATAAAAACATGCCTATTTCCTTGTCTCCAAAGTATACAAAAGTACTAGGAAAAGGCATTCTTCAAGCCTAATAGAAGTATGGACTTCCCTCTCCAATACCTCTGCTCAAAATCAAAAGTACTTTCAAACCAGATGGTCATATTCACCCACAGTTTCCCCCCTAAATATAAGCATAACTGCTTCTTTCTCCTTCTCTCTTGGGCTAGCTAGCTCCCAAATAATGTTTTGATCTAATGTTTCCTCTCTCATACCCAAATGCATGATGCTCAAAACCTTGCCCCAAAATGCAAAAAAATTCAAACTAAAATTTCACCTACCTTAGGTCACATAGCTAATAATGCCCCATATTTCTCAGACTCTAACTTTATTTCTGATTCTGACAGAGCATTTTCAGTTCCTGACCCCAAGCTGTACGATACACCCCCCCATATTAGGAACTATAGGGCCCATGAGGAGCTCTACAACAAGCTGAAAAGGTTTCTAAAAGATATATACACCTTCTCCAGTGCAATACAACCTGCTCCATATACACCTTCTCCAGTGCACCACCACCTGCTCCATCCTTCCACCCCTTCTTCTCACCCCCAGGTTTTCTCTTAAGCAAATATTTATTTTTTTCTAGGAAAATGACTTTGGCTCTATTCTGTTACATCTCAGACTCTCTTCAGCTCTGATTTATTTTTACTTAATTTTATTCACTTTGCTAATGTCTTAGAACTGGTCTAAGGACCATTTTCACTCATGATCTGGGCCCAGCAGTAAAAGCTACAAACATACATTTAACAAAACAGAGTAGTGATCCAAGCACACAAATAAAACTAAACACTTTGGTGCAGTCAAAATGCTAGTTTGGGCTGCAGTTATATTTACATAAAGGTATAAAATATGTACAATATGAAATAAATAATATAAAACAGGGGATAAACCAAAACGTGAAGCAGCACAGCAAAAAAAAAAAAAGGTTTTCCTGAGAACCACAGTAGTAACACCACCACTGACCCTGGAAAATGTAGACCCATTAGTCTTACAAGTCTCATTTGTAAAGCCATGTTGGAGCTCATCAATACCATCATTAATCGAGACATTAAAAACTTGATCAGGCTTCACCCATTGTGATTTGGATTTGTCAAGGATAAGTCATGCCTGCTTAATCTTGTGAGCTTCTTTATTTAAATACTTTTCTTGATTGTCTGGTCAGCCTCTTATATATCACTTTACTGTATGCCCAACTTGCCAGATATGTAGATGTTCAAAAATAGTCATGGGCTATAGTAGAAATATATATTTTTTGATCTGTAAACTACTCTGGTTAACAATTTAAAGGAAAAAAACATTTGGCCAAATCATATAAAATTCTGTCATAGGTTTGGATATTGCAAAATTTTACCCTTGAACAAATGAGTATTCAACTTTTTTTTGGCATTTTAGATGTGTATATGCCTTATGCCTCTTTAGTGAATCTCATACTGGATGTGAACATCCTCAAGGTTTCTTCTGCTACTTATTCAGATTTCACACCATTCAGTAAACATTTCTACATCTTATTGCAGAAATACTGATTGGACAGCATTGAATATTCTAAGGTTTCTAAATGCTTTTGCATTTCCTTTCCTGATGTACATTTCTCATGTCCTTAAATACTCTGACTCACATTCCTACATATTCCTTAACATATGGAATGGTATATAGCCTAACCAGAAATACTGGAATGCTTTATTATAAGTTAGCCAGGCAAATTTAGGTTACTCAACCATTGTTTTATCACTGTCACTGCTAAACTTTATGTCATGTATCACCATGATTATTGTAATTTTGAGAACTGTAATACATACATGTAGCAGAATAGACTTATTGTATTAATTATGCTCTGTTTTTCTATACTTTTACTGCATGCTTTTTAACTAACTTCCATCACAAACATCTATGCAGATGGTCTATTTAGAATGTGGATAGTTGACTTCTTTGCAATGAGGAAGCAGCTTCATAACTTGTGTTTATTAAATGGGGGTGGGAGAAGCAGCTGATTAAACTGTGTTCAGTTTTAAATGGAGAGACAACATTTGAAGACAAGCAGTGTATACCTAGACTTTCTTTCTACACCCCTGCTCACAATTATGCTTCTTTGTTACAAAGACACTGGTGTGATTTATATTCTCAGGTATCAAAACCTTGCTTCCTAATTGTCTGTCTGGCAGTACTGTGGCCTTATTGTACTTTCTTGCTTTAAATATTTGCAAACTGCACCCATTTGAATGGCAAGTGAAGTCACTGGCCATTACAGGGGATCCACATATCTTTAAATTTCTTAGATATTGTAATTAACCCCATGGCTGTGTGTGGTCCCTTATTTCTGGAATCACAGAATCTGACAAAAGAAAATTAGCACCTGGTAAACTTAGTTGTCTTTGCTTTCCCAAATAACAATGGTATGATTGAATGTAATCTGAATTACTTTGTCACTTTTGCCTGTTACTGTAACCTATTACATCCAGTTTTTAGCTTCTGAAATCCTGCACTGGTCTTTGTCCTTATCAACAAAGCTGGAAAGCTAAGTTATTCACTTACCACACTTTCAGTGAAAAGAACTTCCTTAATGTCTTCTAGCCTTGCAGATTTATACCCTCATCTGTCTTCTAGCCTTGCAGATTTATACCCTCATCTGTTTACATCTTTTATAACTTAAAAAGTGATCCTTTCCTAGATGGTCTTTATATATGTAAACAGCTTGAAAGATTCTGCCACATTCTTGTCCCCTTTATTTTAAGTAAACTGCAAGCTTAATTCACAAAAACTTTATCTTTCTGATGCAAGGAATTTTTCATTTTCTTGACCCATTTTGGATTACTTTTGACTTATGTATTGAACTTTGTAAAAAAAGACCCACAGAGTTATATAAAGTAGCGATCCCATGGGTTCACCAGAGAATGAAACAAAAACGCAGCCACTTTTTCTTAATAGTCGTTACCTTTTTTTTCCTTTTCTTTTCCTTATGTTAGCACCATTAATGGTGTCCATAGTTATACAATATTTATATATATTTAAAGAGTCTTCCTTAAACTGTAAACAATTTTAATTTTTAAAAGGTTAGTCCTAATCTAAATGTTTTACATACACCACTTCTCTGAACTGCATTTTAATGCTGGAGAACACTGCAATATACATGCAACTGGTATAGGCAAGATTTTTGAATTTGTGCTCCATTGTCCAGAGTGCTGCCACCTATCACTCATTACAACCCTCCCTTCTCACCCGTCAGGAGCGTTTTACCTTACCTTTGGTTATAACGTACAATTATAACAAGCCACATTCAGTGGTATATCTAGAAACTTTACCAGTAAATCAGTGGTACTATGAAGCACAGTGAAGCACTATATGGCAAAATCAGAGCAAGCAAAGAACAATGGGGCAGGGGGGTTGAAATGCCTTGTGTTACTATGATTTATTCATTTTCATTAACTTCTCCCAATGAGACATCTGATGTGCATGCATTCATTCCTTCAGCAAAGAAGCTGTAACTGTTTGTTTGTGTGTGTGTGTGTGTGTGTGTGTGTGTGTGTGTGTGTGTGTGTGTGTGTGTGTGCGTGCGTGTATGTGTGTGTGTGTGTGTGTGTGTGTGTGTGTGTGTGTGTGTGTGTGTAAGCATTCTGTAGCTGCAGATGTGCATAGGTGAGACCATTGCAGGATTTCACAAGCTAGGAGTTGGTTGCACAGCAACTCTGTTTGAGGGGGAACATTTGGTTCAGCTAATGGAAAATTCAACTCCGCTATTTTAGCTGGACAAAATGTTGCCCCCCTCAGAAACAGAGCTGCTGTGCACCCAAGTCTAGCTTGTGAAATCCTGCAATGGTGTCACCTATGCATATCTGCAGCTACAGAATGCTTACACAGACACACACAGGCAGACACACACAGGCAGACACACACAGGCAGACACACACAGGCAGACACACACAGGCAGACACACACAGGCAGACACACACAGGCAGACACACACACACACCAGTTACAGCTTCTTTGCTAAAGGAATGAATGCATGCACATCAGATGTCTCATTATTAAGGGAAGTTAATAAAAATTAATCAATCATAGTAACACAAGGCATTACAACCCCACCCCCCACCCCATTGTTCTTTGCTTGCTCTGATTTTGCCATATAGTGCTTCACTGTGCTTCGTAGTACCATTGATTTTCTGATAAATCACTGAGGATTAAAGTCAGACAATAATGCCACACTTAAGAGTATCATATTTTTATTTATTTAACAGATCTGTGCTGATGGATTGTATGTTGTAGTCAAAGATGTCTGTCCCCCCCTCTCCTCGTCTCCCACCACTGTCTCCCTTTCCTTGTCCTCACTTGTACTCTCAGCACTCTTATTCTCTCTCTCTCTTCTTTTCTTTACTTTTTACTTTAATTTTACAATTGTTAAACAGCAAAGTGTCGTTTAGTGAGTGCAAAAATGGTGTCCATTTTTTTATTTTTTTTTTTTACTTTTGATTTTCATGGGGCCTTAAAATGCTACCACGAAGCAGTGAACTTGTTTTTCAGTGGGCACTACCTGATTGCCTGTACATTAACACCCTGTTGGAGATGATTCTCCAGTTTTGTCACAATCCTAACTGGATCATTTATTCTCCAGTTAGGGGTGTGACATACATATTGCCCATTTTCTAATAGCTCATAATAGCTATAACTCATCTGAAGGTGCCTACGTGCTGTAACAGCTGTAATAAAATACACCTGGATTATGGACTTGTTAAAAATGCGATAAGCCCGAAGAACAGACTACCCCATGTGTGATTATAATTTAACACAATACACAATCTAACGTGGATTCATCAGATTACAAACCAACAGTACTTTCAGTTTACACTGTGATGATTACTCAAAATATAATGCTAACATTATGTTTCTTCATTAAAATAAAGATCTTCACATAAGGATGTCGTTATGCAAACTTACACAGTAAGCTGCATATCACTGCTTTTCTCCAGTAAATTCATAAATGGATTGCTGTGCACATTAAACCATGCTTCATTTACAGTGCTAACACCCCTAAATGAATACATTAATAAGACAGAGCAGCATACAACACACACACACACACACACACACACACACACACACACACACACACACACACACACACACACACACACACACACACACACACACACACACACACACACACACACACACACCTTACATATAAGGGGTAATTAAAGCACTGCTGGTCCTGCTACTTCCATGTCATTAGGATTTGACCATAAAAAAGACCTCCACAGAGGAAAAAGTACGCAGACACAAGAACATGCAGACTCAAAACAGAAACACACCAAACTGGAACAGAACCTGAAGCTCATGCATTGTGAGGCAGGCAGTGCCAGCAACATGGCTTGGTGGAATAAAAGGTTCAGACAACCTAAGTTTGAGTAATGACTAAGGCAGTGGAGGAGCTGAGACATGGAGGTATGAATAGAGTAGCTAGCATTGGCTCACCAACATCTGGTGAAAGGGGTCATGACTGGTTCAAGGTGGTAGACCATGACCTACATGAACATTAGGGATGCTTAAGCACCATGAACCAGGCAGAGCACATATGAAGGCATGAATGCATCTACTAACATAAGCATACAGCAGACATTAAAGCAATGGCGTGAGTTATTACGACTAAGCATTAAATCCTGATCCTCCCACCCCCAGATGATTATGGTATTACTCCCAGATCCTGACTTGCTTCCACAAGGGAATAAATGATCCATAAGGACTATATCACTGAGGGAATGAATGGGTCAGTAGGGAGTCTGGGGGGAAGCTAGTTGGTCATGTGGAGGAATCATTCAAAAAGAAAGCAAATAACTAAAGGCAGCACTGTGCCATCAGAGAGAAAAGAGCACTGTTAAAAAATTATTTTAAAAATTCTCAGTGCTTTGTCTGTTGTGTGGCGGGATAAAGCCTTCACTATGGCCCAGGTGACCAAAGTTTGATTAACAGCTTGGGCACCTGATTGCATGCAAGGAGAACTGGCATACGCATCTTGAGGGGGTGGACATGCTTCCACACACAACTACCACATTGATCCCTGATGAAGGCAAAGTAGATGTTGGGAGTGAGGTCTATAAAGAGCATTGAGCTGGGGTGAGGAATAGGTCTTAAGAAGAACACTCCCTTATCAGCAGTTCAATACACCCTATGGACAAGGAGACACTCTAGAAGCAGCTAGTGGTCAGCTGCAGGGAACAAAAAAATTAACCCTTGACACACCAGATCCAAAAGCAAATATAAACAAACATTGTTAAAATTTAAAATTTAACAATGCTATATATAAGCACTCCCTATCAAAAACCTTCCACAACGAATTTTTGTTTGCTACTTTACAGAGGGGGTGACTGAGAAAATAGTTTGCAATATAAAGAACAGGTGTGGCAATTCAGGCTGAACACCTTTACATATCCTGGTCTGAATGATTATGTTTCCATGATGCCTATTTTAAAATGTAGGGCAGCTAAATTGTAAATGTTCTCCCTTTTATTATTTTCACTTAGCAACTATTTGACAGAGGATATTTCTGTTCACTTTTAAGCAAACATATCTGAATGGGCATCTTTTTAAAATTCTTTTAAAATTCACTTATTTATTCTTAAAACATTTTGAAATTAACATTTTTAAATCAATCTTAAATGTTATTTAATCTGGAATTCCTTTTAAGTGTGTGTGTGTATAAAAATATTATTTATATATATATATATATATACACATACACATACATAAATACATATACACACACACATATATGCATTCATTTTATTTCATGTGATAACAGATATGTGGAAATGGCTTGAATTATGTGTTTAATGTACTGTTAAGGGCCAGTTGGTTGTTTTTTAATTGCAAATCATTTTATTTCAATTAGGGGTGTATGTTCATTATATAAACTGTTGTTGTGCACTGTTTTTTTCATTCTGATGAAGTCCTGAGAGGAACAGGATGAAAGCGCTTAATAATTTATTAAACATCTTGGATTTTACAGACTGAGATCTGTTTTTGTATTTGTACTTCAGCGCACCTCTTGCCTGGCCACCTTTTATTTGTTTTCTTTTTTTTTTTGTTAATGGAAATCATTTGCAAAGTTTCCCAAATTATGTGCACGTACCAGCTTCCTTGAGCATAAACAGTCAAAAGAGTAAACCATCAGGGCTAAGCTGAATTGTTATCTTTTACTATATTTCTAAATAATGTCTTTGGCAAAAAGTGCTGACCTGTAGTAATAAAGGATGGAGAGGTAGTTTAAAGTTGTTCTTAACATATACCAGAGTGCCGTGATAAACTCCATTTTTATTGCTTGTATAACTTTTAAGCTTCAGAAATGACTCCATATGCCTGTTTTCCAAGTTGCCTTAATAACTCACGGAGTTCCACTGCACAGCTATAGATAGTGATGAAGGCATAGTTTAACAATGCCACTTTAGTGAACCTCATAAAAAAAGCAAAGTAACTGTGTAATACCACATTCAATTTTTCAGGCCCCTCAGACAGAAGAATAAACAATGTTTCTATTAAAAGCTTGTTCTAACTAGCAAGCTTTCTGCTAACTGGTTTCAAACATTAATGTGCTGCAATCTAATGTAGTGTTTGTTACTTTAGACAGCAACATGGAAAAATATGGTTAACAACCACAGTTTGTGTACTAAGAGCAACTGAAATATTTGAAAATATTAACTGGCATTTTGTAAAATGTGAAGGAAAATGCAGTGGTGTCATTTTAAGTGTTTAATATATCTGTGCTATAAAAGAACATTGTCTTGTTACAAGTATTTTTATACTCTGTTTGCAAATATATTATCACAAGACCCATGATCTTGTATTAATGCTGTTTGTATATATGCTTCTCTTAATAATGTATTTCAGGAGAAAATGTTCACTTCATTAACTAATACTTGGGTGGTCTTCTCTACTGGTATTAAAGAAAAAGCAACACACATTGTAAAACCTAGTAACAGAGGAGAATTTGGCGTTACACAGGAACCAATACTCTGATAACATAACGGATCATACTTTGCTGTGTTGTCTTAATCTGTCTCATATTGTACATTACCAGCATAATGTTTTTTTTAATACGTCAACAATGCAAACTTTTAGGGCATCAAGTAAAATGAAGTTCTGCAAAGTAGTGAAATACCAAAATAATAAAAAATTTACAGCAAGCTACGCTGTAATGAAATGTGTAGCTAAGGCAAGTATGGAATAAAATAGTATATGAACAGGAAAAAGAGCTGTGTGCAAATATGTCTTTGCTAGTAATGAAAGCAGTTGCTGTACTACACTAACTTAGTAAAATCAGACAGAAGAAAACAGTACCTGAAGGAAAAAAAGTGGACACTTAAGTAACCTACAAGTTAGTATTTATAAAGTAGATAAATTTAAAGGAGAAAGTAACTCATAGTTTCTCCAGTCATGGTAGCACAACATGCAAGTTATGCTTATCAGAATAAAATATGTAATATGTTTATATTATAGGCTATTTAATTACTTATTGCCTGCATTTGACAACATGTGAGGTTTCACATTTCACTAGTACCAAGTGCGCAAAGATGAACTCTTCAACAGCAACATTAATGAATGTAGTAAAACAAAAAGGCAAAATACAATGGCAACTGTAACAGAATAATTTATGCAAATAAGTGGTTTGCAAGGTCAATATGGAATGCCAAGTAAAGAAAGGAAAGTCTTCAGGGAGCTCTTAAACCAGGCCAAAATGGAACAATTCCTAAACCACCATGACAACTAATTTCAAAGGTGCTTCGTCAAATAAACAAAAGACCACAACCCAGATATTTCAAGCCCCAACCAAGGAACTGCTAACAGCTTCATGCTGAGTATAAACTCTTTTATAGGAGCAATAAGGGGCAATTAACTCCTTCATGTAAGCGGGATGCAAGTCAAACAGGGGCAAAAGTGCAGAAGCAAAAATTTAAAGAAGAAGCCATTGGAAGTAATCTGATGATAACAAATACTAGTATTCAATCATGCCGTAGCATTGTGCAAAAGCTGCAGATGGTTAACCTTATGGTTGGGAAGGTGAAAATAAAGAGCACTTCAGTACTGAAGTAAGAAAGAAGACAGGAGAGAGATCACCAGGAGGTATCAGCTGCTTAAACCTGTCAATATTCCTCAGATAGCTGCATAATGCTTTAACGATGACACACCTGGTCACTAAATTTAACCTGGTCATTGAGAATACTGACAAGACTGCACACCTTAGACACAAATACCAGCTTACTAGATTTTCCAAATCAGTAGGAATTCTGTCCATGCAAGTTGCAAAATCAGAAAAAGTCACTACACGATTACTAAATTTCTGCAACTTCAGAATTTGTTGATTGGTGGTTCATAAGATCCATGGTCCGGCTACCCAAACAAAAATTTTCTACTTTCAGGGCAATTAACATCATGATGAAATAAACTCCAGGTTTATTAGCTCCTGCCTCAGTTTTTTTCCAGAACTAGTGTATTAATTGTTTTCTATACAGGTAAATCTAAAAGAAGCCTTAAGAACACAATATAGGAATATTTAAGGGATACAAGAAAGCATTATCTAGACAATCCAGGTACAGTTTCACAAGAAACATGTTCATGATTTGGAGAATCTTACAGTGTATGTTTTTATGGAAACTAATAGGAGTTTAAAATGTAAGTTTGAACATAAGGAGATACTATTAATTCTGTACAAGAGCTATTGTACCTTGTGATCTTAACCAGGAGTGTAACTGGAAAGTTTTAATTGACAATCTTTAATTTTTTAACTGGTATTTTTATATGTTGTTGTGCATGTTTCTCCCTGGGATTTTTTCCTCCCAAGAAGGCATTAGCCAATACTCCAGGGGAATATATATTCTTTGTACTGTGGATGGAGAAATCATTATTTATTTTATTTATTGAAGTAGTTGAAGTCCACCTAGGCTGTGCCTGCAAATTATCTATTCTGAGCAGTGTACTACCTTGGTAAACTAAATAAATTAATAGTTGTATTGCAACACATGCAACATATTCATGAGGAAAGAGGCAGATTTGCACATTATTGGTCAAGTTGCCAAAGAGCAGAATAAACACTGTAAATATAAACATGTGCAGTATTCAGCCTTGACCTCCACAGTATAGCGGATAGTGACTAGAAGAGTTAATAGCAGAAGCCACATCTTGGGTACGTCTTGACAGGAGGGAGGCAAACTGAATTCTATCTTCAACTTACAGTTACTATAGACCCTGGAATGTCATCAGTGGTCATATACTTAGATTTGGCCAAGGCATTTGATACTGTGTCTCAAACAATATATACTTCATAAAGATAATGCTAACCCATACTTGATCAACTAGATTATGGAACAGATGTCTGAAAGGAAACAAGTAGTAGCTGTTCATGGCCAAAGTTCAGATCCTTATTCTGTCACAGCAGGAGTCCTTCAAGGTTCCATATTGGGCCATTTACTGTTGAACATTGTTTTTGCCTAATTTCTAGCTATTGGCCATGACTGGATGAACAAATATGCTATTAATTGTAAGCTAGAGTTTGTCCTTGCTTATATCAAGAACTATAAATCCCCAAATGAAGGAAAAAAAAAGACAACTCCAAGCCACAAGTGAGGTAGTTAGCGCTTTTGTTTACTTAATTTAGCAAACTTCTTCAGACAAACAAGTTAAAAGAACAAATCACTTAAATAGGCAACCATCAATGACATCATCAAATATGAGTCTACAATCCACCCACATTCAAAGCTAAATACTCAAATTTGTATAAAAAGTTAAATACATTTATATATAAAAACATAATATGCAAAAATACATTGTCAAAGCACCATTGGATATGAAAAATTTGTAAAAAACCAACATAGGAAAAAATATATGCATATTAAATAATGTAAACGTATATATATATATATATATATATATATATATATATATATAAATAAAAATAAATATATAATCACACATGTATACATATGTGCACAAAATTATATATATATGTGTGTATCACACTCCATCCATACAAACATACATGCATTCACACAGTACAATACAATATAATGAACAATATACACGATTAAACGGGGGCCCCATATTACCTAGCCAAATATTTCAGCTTGAGAATACATTTAATGGATAGACTATCATTGAGAAGGTACATGGTTGAACTGTATAAGGCATATATTAGACCCTCATTTGAATACAGTAACATCTTTGTCCCTATAATAAAGGCCAAATAGTAAAACTTGAGAGTACAACAAAAATCTAATTAAAAAATTAAATCATTGAAGGGTTTCACATGTGAAAAAATATGTTATCTAAAATTATTCACTATTCATTAAAGATACTTAAGAGGAAAGCTCATACTTGGTTACAAGGTATCCTGAAGTAATACTACAGGCAATGTTTAATTTATATATCAGCGATAATCAAACCACAAAATTAACACAGGGGTGTAACTACATGATATAACAACAAACAACCCACAAGAGAGAACATACAGTACGGGGAAAGCCAAGGAATGTAGTTCCACCAAAGATGAGCAAATTAAATTCAAAATGTACTGAAAAAGCCAGGAGTAGTAGTTCCATCAATAACAATAATTGTAACCAAAAGCATGCCACAGTGGTGGAATGCTAACAATACATTTACATGATCCGAAGGAGAAAAAAAACTGCTTAATAACATCCAACCAACTTACAGTGAATTAAAGTCAACCAATATATTTAAGCACTTTTGTCCAACTAAATTAAATGTGGACTTCATCAGAACTAAGCAATCAAACCACTAGAAGAACTTAAATGGATAACATCATATACCAAAATGTGGGTCTTAAAGGAAAATATAGCCATAAAAAGTAATTAATACTGAACGAGCAATTCATTATATAAAAAGTAACTTAAAAATATAATTTTTTTCTCAGCTAAAACAATGTGTACAGCAAGTGTGAACAAAAACATAAAAAGAAACGTAATTATAATTCAATATACAACTTCTAAAACCACCAGAATAAAAAATAATCAAAGACCTTTATGTTATATAGAAAGATAAAGTAACAATAACAAACATTCCAAATCATAAAAGTAAAAATTCCTATAATTTGGCAGCTCTTAATTTAAGTATTGGCTGAATGGAAATATGTTCATTAATACCTGAAGAACAGTTAGCATCTAATTTCAACTGCCAAAACAATTCTTTATATTTGAGACTTATCTCCCACATTCCACTCAGCAGACTCAATTCCACTGTGTCCAAAATACTAAATATCTCCTGAAATCCCCATACTATAAACAGCTTTTATAAAGGGAATTTTTGAGATTTTTTTTGTCCTAATGTCATATAGGTACTCATAGATTTGTTTTCGAAAGACTCATTCGGTCTTGCCTACATAAAAAGATGGGCAAGTGTCAAATTTTGCCAAACAACTTGTCTGGAATCACAGGTCCCCTTGCAAAAAAAAAAAAAAAAATACTTTAACCATTGTACTGTTACTTTCTGCATATCAGGCTTCTCAAGAATAACCGCTTCAAATAGCACATAGAAGACAGAGCACACAGAGAAAACCTGAGATTTTCTGCTTCAAAAGAAACTGGAAAGAACAGACTGCATTAATTTTATGAAAGTACACAAGCAACCAACTGATAATCCACAGCAGGATTTGCTAATTAAAAGGCCATACCGTGTGTACGCTCCAAATTTCATCATGAGAAAGAAGTCAAGACCTACAGTAGTAAAGGGCAGACATATCAGCAGAAGGAGCTTCTGACAAAATTGTGGCATAAGGTAAAGCAATTTAAAGGGGATTCTGCTTCTCATTCCTCTGATAATAGAATACACTATATTCAGAACTTGCCAGTAAAACCTTTTGCAGTGTTCCAAAGTAAAATGATTGACTGACAGGAAAAAAAAAACCTCAGGAGTTGACTAGAAAAAAACAGGAATACCTTAGACTTGAATCAGAGACCAATGTTGTGAGATCAAGTTGATTAAGTCCAGCAAGAATATGACAGTAGGAAATAAATGGATGAACTACAAATTGTCAACTCCATACAATGCAGTTTGGACACAAGAACAGTGTTTCTGCAAGAAAAGGAAGGGGGAAAAACTATTAAGCATTCCATTATTATTCCTTTATCAAAAGTCACAGTACCCAAAAACCTAAAATACTATAGGGTCATATCTAATTTTTTTTCCATTGACAAAAATATTTGAAGAACTTTTGTATAATTAGTTAAAGATATTAACAGCTACAGCCTACTTTGCAACTGGCAGTAAGATTTCCATAACACCTTCAGCACCACAACTACATTATATACAGCTACAGATACAATCTATCAAAATATGAATAAAAGATTGATTACTACTGGTCTTTTGACTGATATGACTACGGCATTTGAGACTGTGAATCATAGCCAATTACTTAAACTTACAAAACTTCACTTTAGTAATAGTATACTTCAGTTTCAAAGCATCCTGAAAAAAAACTTTTTTCAGAATATGGAATCTATAACACTGGAGTCTCACAAGACTCACTGCTTGGCCCGTTACTTTTCTCCCTCTTTATAAATAATTTAACATTTAACCTCCCTGCCCTTGATATGGTTATATATGCTGATAAACTGTTGTCTAGATAAGACAGTAAAACACAAATCAATTTTCAGTACACATTACAAACCAGTCTCACTGCTCTCTGCAGATGCCTGACATATAGAAACAAATTACTAGCAACAAATTAACTAGTCCCAGTAAATCATCATGCAATTCTCCTCACCACAGAAATTAGCAAACCTCCCCGTCCACTCAAAGACAACATGGAAAACCTTATCTAAAATGCCACTGAACAGAAATATCAGATCTTAATCCCAGTCCAACCTTATCTGCTACACACACACACACACACACACACACACACACACACACACACACCAATAAAATTCTAACTCAACTAAAGTTATACTACAAACTTTCTCATCTCCTATCTCCAGCTGCCCATAAAGCTCTAGCAAGAAATGTGCTCCTACCCAAAGTAGAATATGTCCTTCTGCAAACACACATTTCCTATGATACACAAAGGATTCATTAAAGCGCATAGATTTCTTATGTTGGCAGATACACACATGCATCATTGATCTACCAAAGAGTTTGTTTTAGATGCCAGTCTTTAGCAGGGCTATACTTTTACTAAGCAGTTTGCTATTTAAAATAATTACCTTAGATTACTGCCCTCCACCCCACCCCATTAAAAGTTAGGCTATCTCTTAGACTATAGGCATATCAACTCAGAATGCATCAAGTGAAAAAAAAAACACTTTAATTAGTATATCAAAAGTGCAAAAGAAGAACAGGCCCTCAGCAGACTGTTTTCGGTACCATGGAATCTCCACCCAAATAAAGTTAAGAAGCAGCGCATCTTGACAAGCTTCAACACCTGAAAGCACATTTTGTGCAAAAAAAAAAAAAAAAAAAAACAGAATGCACCTGTTTCCAAGGTAATGCTCAGGTGAATCATACCAGTTCAATCTTCTTCTTCTTCTTTCGGCTGCTCCCGTTAGGAGTCGCCACAGCAGATCATCTGTTTCCATTTCTTCCTGTCCTCTCCATCCTGCCCTGTCACACCAACCATCTGCATGTCCTCTCTCACCACAACCATAAAACTTCTCTTAGGCCTTCCTCTTTTCCTCTTACCTGGCAACTTCATCCTTAGCATCTTTTTCCCAATATACTCTGCATCCCTCCTCAGCACATGTCCAAACCAACATAATCTTGGCTCTCTGGTTTTGTCTCCAAACCTTACAACCTGGGCTGACCCTCTAATATACTTATTCCTAATCCTGTCCATCCTCGTCACACCCAGTGCAAATCTTAGCATCTTTAACTGCCATATCCAGCTCTGACTCCTGCCTTTTTGTCAGTGCCACTGTCTCCAACCCATATAATATAGCTGGTCTCTCTACCCTCTTGTAGACCTTACCTTTCACTCTTACTGGTACTTGTCTGTCACAAATTACTCCTGACACTCATTTCCACCCACCCATCCTGCCTGTACTCTCGTCTTCACCTCTCTTCCACACTCACCATTACTCTGAACTGTTGATCCCAAGTAT
Source organism: Protopterus annectens (assembly GCF_019279795.1). Lineage (NCBI taxonomy): Eukaryota > Metazoa > Chordata > Ceratodontiformes > Protopteridae > Protopterus > Protopterus annectens. The sequence goes on from NC_056750.1 coordinate 631,626,525, forward strand.
TTAAACTCATCCACCTTCACCAACTCTACTCCCTGCATCCTCACCATTCCTCTATCCTACCTCTCATTCACACACATATATTCTGTCTTAGTCCTGCTGACCTCCATTCCTCTTCTCTCTAGAGCATATCTCCACCTCTCCAGGGTCTCCTCCACCTGTTCCTTACTCTCACTACAGATCACAATGTCATCTGCAAACATCATAGTCCACGAGGACTCCTGTCTGATCTCGCTTGTCAACCTGTCCATCACCATTGTAAATAAGAAAGGGCTCAGAGCTGATCCTTGATGTAAACCCACCTCCACCTTAAACAAATCCGTCACTCCCACCACAGACCTCAACGCTGTCACACTACCCTCGTACATATCCTGCACCACTCTTACATACTTTTCTGACACTCCCGACTTCCTCATACAATATCACAACTCCTCTCTAGGCACCCTGTCATATGCTTTCTCTAAGTCCACAAAAACACAATGCAACTTCTTCTGACCTTCTCTGTACTTCTCCATCAACACTCTCAGAGCAAACATCGCATCTGTAGTGCTCTTTCCTGGCATGAAACCATACTGCTGATCACTAATCATCACCTCCCTTCTTAACCTAGCTTCCACTACTCTTTCCCATAACTTCATGCTGTGACTGATCAGTTTAATCCCTCTGTAGTTACTACAGCTCTGCACATCACCCTTATTCTTAAAAGTCAACAGCAAAATACTTTCTCCATTCCTCAGGCATCCTCTCACTTTCCAAGATTTAATTAAACAATCTAGTTAAAAACTCCACTGCCATTTCACCTAAACACCTCCATGTTTTAGAATACTGCAGGACCATTCTCTTATACCATGTTTACCATGCATAGGTCATAATTCTTCTGTTTCTCTGCTATATCGTGCATATGGTATATATTTTTGTTGATTCTTATTACCGTGTACTAAATGCATTTTCATATTTTGTTCCTCGAGTCTGGGTCATGGCTGAAAAGGGTTACTTGACCAGCCCAATCCCTAGTTATCAAATACTAATAAATAAACAGATTAAATAAGAAGACAGAAAAGGAAACTGGAGCAGTTGTAATGCTAGCTTATCCTCAAGTACACTCTTCATCCCCCTATACCAGGACAAGACACTTTACTGTTAAATACAATCCCAGGAAACGCCAAACAACTTTACTTTGGGTGTATATTCCTTATGCCAAAATATACTGAGAAAGTACTATCTGATATAATCACATGGCTCTGTGATAACTACAAAGGTGAACTCCTGAATTAGAAGATTTTAACATTCTGTGGAATAATGAAATTATTTATTTAACATTTGTTAAACAGGAAAGCCTGACTTGGAACAAAGCCAATTTTCAGTGGAGACCTGGGGAGAAACGCTCTAGACACGTTTTTGTAACATTGGATGAAACTGGAGCACCCAGAGGAAACCCACACGAACGCAGGGAGTATATGCAGACTCCACACAGAAGGCACCGCAGCCAAGAATCGAACTGGAGAACCTCTTGCTGTGAGGCGACAATGCTACCGCTGGCACCACTGCGCTGCCATGAAGTTCTGACTATAGAAATGAGCTCACTGGGGTTCTTTCTTCTCATGACATGTACAAGAGTTGAACCACTTACTGGAACTTTACTAGATCCTTTCAAAGTAACCCAATAACCATTGCCAGACCATCTTAGTAATCACCATGCTTTATTACCATATGAAAACAAAAATTCATACCCACCACCTCTAAAATCCATTTTACATACAATGTCTCAAATGTATTTCAAAAGTTAATAGGAGAATGAATCCTACAGGTAGACTGAACTTGCTTATATAAATATTGCAATATTATACAACATTGTAAGTCTTCAACTCTGTCCTTCTAAATGTATTAATCTAATACAATATTATATGAAAAATATTTATTATTTATTTGCCATTTGTTGACTGGGTTAGTCCGACTGAGCTGATAGCCATTTTTCAGCAGAGGCCTAGGGAGAAAAGCTTCACAGTTAACACACATGCAAAGTATAGCACAGTACTAAAAATGTAGTTTGTAGTTGACAGTTACTAGTGTTAGGTCCACAGTTTACATGTATGCAAAGTACAGTACAGTATTAATAAAGTTAGTACAAAGAAACCAAAAAAAAGAGCAACGGATAGCCAATTCCACCGCAAACGTCTATTTATTAAATCTACACCAAGCCACAGTAACACAAAATTGTAAAATTAAAGCTGACACACAACCAGTTCGCTTTCATCACACAACTTCATCAGATAATGCAAACAGTCATGCTTCCTTCCTTATATACCCATACTAATAAAACAATGTAAAAATCATGTGATACTGGTAAGACCATTTAACCCCTCTTGAAACAAAATAGTTAAAAACTTGATAAAGGATAAAGGAGGAGCAGTGGTCATTCTTAATACTGATTATTATGTACAGGAAGGCCTGCAACAATTATCAGACACCAATTGCTACATGCACATGGGGATAGACCCTACCAGCAGATTCAAGCAAGATATAGATCAGTTTCTCAATGAGGCCTTAGAGGAAGGAATCATTTCACAAAAGACGGTTCAACATTTACAAGTTAGTGACCCTCAAAAACAGATTTTATATCTGTTGCCCAAAATTCATAAATCCATTACGCATCCCCCAGGCAGACCTATAGTGTCTGGACATGGATCACTTACAGAGCCTTTATCTGTATTTCTAACGCAATATTTGAAGCCATTGTTGTCTTTGGTGAGAGCTCGTATACAGGATACAACTGAATTTCTCAATATCATTGCTGACACTCAACTGGATCCAGACTGGCTAATGTGTACCTTAGATGTAAAATCTTTGTATACCAGCATACCACACTGGGCTGGTCTTCAGGCATTGGATTTTTGGCTGAAAAAAGCGGAATTATATCCACCAGGATTCAACACCCTACTAGTATGCATGTCTGAGCATGTTCTTAACAAAAATGTCCTTTTCTTTCAGGGTGATTGTTATTGGCAATTGAGAGGTACAGCCATGGGCGCCTCCTTCGCCCCAATATATGCCGACCTATTTATGGCTTATTTGGAAGAATGTCTTATTTACGATCCCCTACATAACATCTATTTGGTTGAGATGGACATTTGGAGGCGTTATCTTGATGATTGTTGGATGGTGTGGCGTGCGGATGCTGACTATTTGCTTGAATTTGTGGAACATCTGAACAACAATATTTGGGGTATTGAATTTTCCATAACATACCACAAGTCAGTTATTGACTTTTTGGATGTTACGATATATCGTAATGAAGACAATACCTTAAACACCAAAATACATAGAAAATATCCACAATTCAACACATTACTCCATTGGTCCAGTATGCATCCGCGCCACACCATCCGCAATATTCCTAAATCGCAATATCTACGGATTAAACGCATCAATTCTTCCCTAGTGGATTATGAGGAGGCCAAACAGGATCTTAACAAGAGATTTTTGGATAGAGGTTACTCGAGGTTTGATATTCTTACAGCCAGGATCTGGACGGATCAACAAGAAAGACATGATCTATTACAATATAAACAAAAGAAGGAGGGCACACATGATGAGACCATTAGATTCATCACGACTTTTGGTAAAAACCATCAAGTAGTTAGGAACATACTTAACAATAACTGGAATATACTATTAGCTAATGACCACCTTCGTCACATATTGGACAATCAATGTTCCATTTCATACAGGAGAGGCAAAACCTTGGGTACATTGTTTTCTCATTACAAACATCAGGACAGTGGGGGCGCCACTTACAGGCAATTGACTATTTCAGGGGATGAATTATTGGGAACCTTCCCCTGTGGCCATTGTACTTCTTGTGGACAAGTGAACAAACTTAAACAATTTACCAGTGCTAATACCAGTAGGATATTTGATACTCGTATCTTTGGTAATTGTTCGTCCAGTTGGGTGATTTATTTGGCCACATGCCATTGCCAAGCCTTCTACGTAGGCAAAACTTCACGTTCTTTGAGAATTAGAATAGGTGAACATCGTAGCGACATTCGCAATCAGAAATCCAGCAATGCCTTATATCAACACTCAAACACAAATCAGCCAAATTCATGTTTACTATCATTGATAAGGTTCAGGGCAATAGACATAATCAGCTTGGATGGCAAAGTATTCTTAGCCACAAAGAAAGATATTGGATAATACATTTAGGGGCCCTATTTCCACCAGGACTTAATGACCATCTATAGATTTGTATATAGAACAATATTACTATTTATTCATTGGATAAGACTTATGCTATTAGAGATCCATATTGCATTATTTATGGATTCATTTAAATCAGGTGTTCAATTATTATATTGTATTCAGACTAGTGAATTGAATGCCTACTATGTGAACACTGGATATATGTTATTTAGTTCATTTAGATAGGTCACCCATTATATATATTTGTCATATGTGGATTTATATGCTGTATACACCAAGCATTTAGTTTGAGATATATGTTTTGACATTTATGGATGTTACCACGTTTCTATTGGCTACTATAGCCTATATATATCGTGTATTTTCATTGGTGAATGTTTTTTACTGTTCCTCACTGAAGAAGGTTTACACCGAACCTAGTATGAGGACTTGACATTATATTGAATAATATAGAATAATATGGTGTAATTTATGCACCATTCAGTTTGCCAAATAAAGCTTTTGGAACTGCTTTGCTGGCCCTTGTTTGTTTTCTGCATTTGTATTGGGTCGTGCAAGCCTTAACGTGCGAGGGTTGGTGTTCTATTTATCTAAGGCATTCTCAGCTTTCCTGTTCCTAATAGCGTACTGATGTTCATATATGCATTCCTTAAGTTTCCTATCCGTCTTACCTATATAGAAACCTAAGCAGGAATTACACTTAGCTAAACACACGCATCCCTTAGAATTGCAGTTATACCTCCCCTTGCAAACAATATTTGTATTATTAACTTGGCACAAAGAACCAGTATCTATAAATCTATAAAAATTGCAGGCTTCACATTTAAACATACCCTTAGTCCTCGGGGTTTGTGCCATATTATTATCTAAGAGGTACTTCAAATTGCTGCCCCTCCTAAATACAATATTGGAGGTGGGGGGCAATCTTTTCCGCACATTCTCATCTACGTTAATAAAATTCCAATTTCTCTCCAAAATGTTCTTAATGTAATATACATCAGTACTAAAAGTGGTGATAAATGAAAGAGATAAGTCAGGGCTATGGTTAACTTGGTCAGTCCTATTTTCCATTAACACACCCAAAGAGGGGCTACTACTATAATTATTCAAGTATAGCCCCTCATCTGTTTCAGACCCATTCAAAATGGCTCTAAAGTGTTCAGCGTTCCTTTTAGAAGTAACCTAATGAATCAATTTATCCAGAAAAAAATCTGGGTAACCTTGGTTCATAAATAGGGTACATAAAAAAATTACATTCCTCCTTAAAATCAACCAAGTTTGAAACCATTCTGGCTGCCCTGACTAGCAGGCCTTTCACCATGGATTTTTTTCTGATGCATAGGGTGTAAGCTGGTAGAGTGGAGAAAAGAATTTGAATACATCTCCTTTCTGTGGATGGTGGCCACATACTTCTGTCTGACCCTGTCCTTCTGCAAGTATACATTCAGATATATAATTTTCTGCATATGAAAATTACTGGTAAATCTTAAAAAATCAGTTGTAGTATAAATGTATACCAGAAATTCGTTAAACATGTCAGCACCTCCCTCAAACATTAGGAATATATCATCCAGGTATCAAGTGTAATAAACTAAATAGTTTGAATATAGCCTATGTTTCAGAAAAAATTCCTCTCCCAAAAACACATGACCAAATTTGCGAAGCTAGCCCCACATGGTGACCCTATGTCTATCCCTTTCCTTTGAATATAAAAGGAATCATTGAACATGAAAAAATTATTCTTAAGGATAATGTCCAAAAATTGCTGGACCAGTCGGAGCTCATCATGGTCGATCCCTGTATCAAGTAACATCTCTGTTACCCACTCAATATCAAGTTCCTGTTGTATTATGGTATAAAGGTCTTTTACATCTATTGTGGCAAAGTTATAGGATTCATTATACCTCAGGCCATTAATTTTTTCCAAAAAAGGTTCAGGAATCCTTACAAATTTTGGTCTCAGTACTTACATACCTTTTCAGAATGTGGTCCACATATTTAGCCATGGGTACGTTATACTATTCTGGCCATTAACTATAGGCCGAAAAAGGTGGGTGCTAAGGTCTTTATGAATTTTTGGAATGCCAAAAATGACTGGGATTTGGGGGGCTAATATTGTTAGACAATTCAAAATAGCAATAGAAATTCTTGTTTCTATGAACAGGTCATTTAAATACATCCTAATACACCTACACACTGTATTGATCTCATTAATGGAAACTGTTTCATAATTGTCAGTATCCAACATTTCTTGCATGCATGACTTATAATGTATTTCATTCATTATGACCAGGCCCCCACCTTTATCAGGTTTAATCACCAACTCCACTATTCTTCAGTTCATAAATCAATTCCCAGTCATTCCTAGTTAAGTTATTAACTCTAGCTTTACCACTAAACAGATGCATATCCCTAATGTCATGCTCACATAACTGTTCAAATACTGTTAATGTAGGTGAGGTATTTGGGTTAAATGTACTGGCAGTTCTAAAACAATCAGGGTTAGAGTTAAAATCACCACCCTGTATAGCATCTGACATGAAAAATAACTTCAGATTTAACTTCCTTATATTATAAACAATTTTAAGTCTATAAGTGTCCATGAAATATCAGCAGGTCTACTGGGCACAAAAGTGTGCCCTTTAGCTAAAACATCCACTATAAACACTGAAGTCACCTGTTGAGCTAGTAGCAATCCTAAGACAATAATTATGTGTATTCTCAGTCACATTGTTATTAGCTTGCAAAATAGGATGGAAATTGCTCACCCTGTAGTCGCTAGAATTCTAAGTCCAAAAAAGTTGCTCAGATGCTATCTCTGGTTCTGCCTGCGATTCCAACTGCCCTTCCTCCTGCTATTCGTGGGCCTGGTATGAATCTGTTGGCCTTGGTTGTTCCCCTGCTGAAAATTTTGTTCCTGCTGGTTCTTTTGTGCATTATTGTTAGGAACTGAGCTACTTCCCACATTAGGGTTTACATTATTCACATTAGAGTTATTATTCTTCACATTCCTGCTGTTTAACCTCTCACTTCATTGAAGAGGTAATTCAGCTTGATCTCCTCCAGGTTCTTGAGCTGCAAAAGCAGTTGTTGGTCTGTTGCCATTGATATTAATGCTATTAGAACTAGCTGTAGCTGTAGCTGTAGCTTCTTCCTGGCTGAAACCAAGTGGTTGCTGAAAGATGGGGGGTTTTGGATATGCAGTCTCATTGGCATATTCCAATTCATCTCTCCTTAGTTTTTTGATTTTAATACTTTTTGCTTTGGCAATGCAGGCATCAATACTAGAAAAAAATGTTTTTATAATCATATTTATATCTGTTATAATCAGAGTCAGCCATTACCAGAGAATTCAGGGCATCAATTTCTTTTCTCAACCCCTCTATCTGTATAGACTAATGCTCAATGAAGCAGTTTAAAAGCTCAATGCCCTTTTTGTTAAACAAGTTTATTAAATCCTTATGGAAGGGAGTGCCTGCTACTAAGCCTGTAGGATATTGCCAGGTTCTTAAATCTTTAGGCACTATGTCCCGTTTAATACACTTCATGGATTTAGTATCCAACTGGTTTAAGTTATCAGAGATACTGGATACTACAAGTGTTTCACTTGAATTAAGCTCCTGTGTGGTATTAAAATTCAAAGGTGGTTTTACCCAGTTATTAATATTCAAATCCTTCAAACGAATGTCTCTATAAGATGACCGTTCATGCACTGTATTGCCTCCATAGGCATCACCGGATGTAGCTGGTCTTTCAAGGTTCACTTTTGAAATTTTCCTCTCCGTGGACTAGACTCAGATTATTCATAGCTGATGAAGGAGGGTGTCCGGCAGATGCATTTGCAGTGGGAGAATGATACAAACCTCCCACACCAGTAGAAGATGTTCTTCTCAATAGTGGTTGCTTAGTCATTCACCTTTTTGGCCAAATTTTCAAACAAACAGATCAGTCTCAATCTGCTGGCTAGTATCCATACTAGCTGAATCAGGAAATAGTGAAGGAGTACCAAAAGCTAAGCTAGTAGCCATAACAAAAAACAACTTGTTGGCTGATAATAATAAAGAGAGTGATTGATCGTATGTGTGCGCTTACACTGACATCGTTGGTGTGGAGAGGTCAAGAGAGGTCACATGAGCATGTGCTTTATAATAAAGGAGGAAGCGAGGGTTGTTCCCCTCTTCCATTTTTAACCAGATTGATTGCCTTCACGTGTGTTTATTTTCCTCTGTAAATGTACATCTAATCCGACTTTCTTACCCTTAAGATGATACCGCCAACAGATTATGGGCCCAGGAGGGAAGTAGGAAGCCGATGGCATAGACTGTTTCGACAAAGATGAGAAGACTTACGAGTTGTGGGAGACAAAATTTCTGGGGCACCTGCATTTGCTAGGGCTGAAAGACACCCATTTTGCGAAATGTGCAGCAGGATGCAGAAGACAATGAGAATGAGGAGGAAGGTGACAATGATGCTGAGAAAAATGAGGAGGCATATGCAGAACTAATACAGTTCTTAGATGACAAAAGTTTGTCCCTTGTCATGAGAGAGGCCGCAGACAATGGTAGAGAAGCGCTTCAGATCCTGAGAGACTATTATGCCGGGAAAGGGAAGCCATGGGTAATAAGTCTATACACCGAATTAACAAGCCTCCAGAAGGCCATCAGTGAAAGTGTCACAGACTATATTAGGGCTGAGACGGCCATTACGGCACTTAGAAATGCTGGGGAGAAGCTCAGTGATGGATTACTAATTGCGATGATTCTGAAAGGGTTGCCTGAAACTTTTAAATCATTTCTAGTACACATCATGCAAGATAAGTTGAGCTTTGAGTTCAAAACAAGGTTGAGAAGCTATGAACATACCGAGAAATTTAATGCCAACGTAAGTAATGATAATGTGATGAAGGCAAGTGACCTTGGGGAAAGAGTAAAAGCAGAGATTATATGCTATAGCTGTGGCCAAAAGGGACATAAGGCATGAGAATGCCGGAGAGAATATAAAGGCCAGAGACAGTGGTGTAGTTTGTGTAAAAACTCTAGCCACAGGGACAGTAACTGTAGACGAAAGAAGAAAGAAAATGTGAAACAAGCAACTGATGCGGATGATCACACATTTGTCTGCAGAATAAATGAGCATCAAATTTGTGAATTAAAACAGAAGGGATTAATGGTGGACACTGGCGCCACGTCACACATAATTAACGACCTGAAAAAGTTTAAATGCTTTGATGCAACTTTCCAACCAGAGGAACACAATGTGGAATTAGCTGATGGAATGAGAACTTGTGGGGCCGCACAGAAGCGAGGTAATGCAGAGGTACGGCTGCTAAATACAGAGGAGCACTAAGTAAAGGTGATGATGACTCGGGCGCTGTATATCCCAATGTATCCACAAAGCATTTTTTCTGTTAAGGCAGCAACATCCAAGAGGGCCTCGATCAACTTTAAACAAAGCCAGGACCAACTCATCTATAAAAACGGCACCAGGTTTGACATAATTGAGTGTGATAGACTTTATTATTTAGATACATATGATGAAGAAAACGATAGTGAGATACATTACGATGCATATCAGAGCTGTTATGCATTCAAGCATGGCATAAAATGCTTGGTCACTGTGATTTCAAAGATGTGTCAAAATTAGAAAAAGTGGTAAAAGGAATGAAAATTAAAGGTAAAGGTGAGAGACCTAACCTAGATTGTGAAACCTGTAAGCAAGGGAAATTTGTACAGAGCAGAAACAGAGAAACAGATGCAAGAGCAAAAGTTGTGTTTGAACTAGTCCATACTGATTTGGCAGGCCCAATTGAGCCAGTAGCAAAAGACGGCTTTAAGTATAATTAAGCATTTACTGATGATTACTCGGGTGTAATATTTGTCTACTTTCTGAAAGCCAAGAGTGATACAGTCAAGGCAACTGAAAAGTTTATTGCAGATTCAGTTCCTTATGGGAAGGTAAAGTGTATCAGATCAGTAATCCATCACTAAGCTTCTCCCCAGCATTTGTGAGTTCATGCCAAAAGACTTTCAGTCACTATTGAGTAAAAATGTTATAAGACATGAAATGTCCGCACCTTACTCACCCCATCAGAATGGGACAGCAGAGAGAAACTGGAGAACACTGTTCGAAATGGCAAGGTGTATGTTGATAGAGTGACTTACCTAAAGAGTTGTGGACATATGCAGTAATGACTGCTGCTTTTATTCGCAACAGATGTTATAACAGGCGTGTGAGGCAGACCCCTTTCTTTATGCTAACAGGAAAGGAACCTGATCTTTCAAGGATGAGAGAATTTGGATCAGTGTGTTATGCACACAGACAAGATAAAAAGAAGTTAGACCCAAGATTTGATAAGGGGATCTTTGCCGGATATGATAAAAACAGACCATCATATCTGGTCTATTATCCTGACACAGGTCAGTCAAGTTCTTTACTAAGAATGTAGCAGAATGCCAGATTCAGACAGACCCAGAAGTGATAGATGAAGATCTTAATACCAGAAGTGTGCATGTTAAGTCAGAATCAAAAGCTGACAGTCAAGACACAATAGTAAGGCAAGAAGAGGAAAGGCAGAATATACACTACTCTAAAGGAGAGAAAAAACCACCTTCATACTTGAAAGACTATGAGTGTAAAGTTGAAAACAACGATTATGTGATAGTTAATGTTGACTACGGTTACCGATTAATATGCAACACACCGCAGACTTTAAAGAAGCCATGACTTTGTCTAACTCGGAAAAGTGGGTCAAAGCCATGAAGGAGGAACTTAAGTCTAAAGGAAAACACATTTACACTCACCTCACTGCCGGAAGATAAATGCAGTGGGGGGTAGGTGGGTTTTCACGGTAAAAGACAATGCAGATAATACTGAGATTTACACAGCTAGATATGTAGCTAAAGGTTACAGTCAAGACGCTGGTATAGATTATAACGAAACATTTGCACCAACAGCGAGTATGACATCTGTACGAAGCCTAATGCAGATGGCAGCTCAGTATGATTTAGAATTGCACCAGAATGATGGGCAAACGGCCTATTTACATGCTCCTATTGACTGTGAGGTGTATATGGAGCAACCTGAAGGTTTTGTAAAGAAATCAAATAATGATGAAAAATTGATCTGTAAACTGAATAAGTCATTATGCGGATTGAAACAATCAGGGCGTAACTGGAACAAGATGTTGCATGATTATCTCTGTGAAAATAGTTTTATCCAAAACCCCGCAGACCACTGTGTATACACTAGACAAGCTGAAAATGAGAAAACAGTCCTTATTATATGGGTTGACGATCTCATTATAGCAACTAGTGACAATGAATCACTAAACAATGTAAGGGAAATGCTCAAAGCTAAATTTAAAATGAAAGATCTGGGAAAGCTAAGACATTTTCTAGGCAATGATTTTACCCAGAATAGTGGTGAAGTAAAGATGAACCAAAAGAGGTCCATTACGAAAATTCTTGAGAAATTTGGTATGTCTAATTGTAAAGTAAGTACCCCTTCCGGACAAAAAAACAAACTTTGAATGTGACAGTGAATCTACAGATCCAAGAAAATATCGTAAGCTTGTGGGTAGTTTGATATATGTTATGACAAGCACGAGACCTGACCTTAGCTGGATTGTAAGAAAACTTTCACAATATTTGTCACAACCGAGTGAATCTCATTTAACACTAGCCAAACGTGTTAAAATACTTGAAAGGTACATTGGACAGAGAGTGCTGTGTTACAAGGAAAGTGAAGGGAAACTTCAGCTTATAGCATACAGTGATGCAGATTGGGCAACAGATCAAAACGATAGATGTAGTACAACAGGTTATTGCTTTAGCCTCAATAGAGACGGGCCTATTATGTCATGGAAATCAAAGAAGTAACAAACGGTAGCTTTATCTACATGTGAGGCAGATTACATGGCACTGGCAGCAACAACACAGGAGAGTTTGTACCTTGTGCAGCTTTTGAGTGGAATGGATGAAGAGTGCAAGTATGTGCCAGTAACAATATTTGAGGACAATCAAGGAGCAATCGCTTTGTCGAAGAATCCAGTAAACAGACTGAGATGTAAACATGTTGGCATTAAGTATCAGTTTGTCAGGTCAGCACTTAATGATGACAAAATAAGCATTGAATATTGCCCGACAATGGACATGGTTGCAGATGTCTTTACTAAACCTGCTACGAAATCAAAGATTGAAAAGTTCATGTATTACATATTTGGATTGTGAAGGAAAAGTTATCCAAAAATAAGTTCTTAAAATGTATTTGTATTCAGCGTAAGAGCAAGTGGGGGTGTTGGCTGATAATAATAAAGAGAGCGAATGATTGATTGTATGTGTGCTCTTACACTGACGTCGCTAGTGTGGAGAGGTCAAGAGAGATCACGTGACCATGTGCTTTATAATAAAGGGGGAAGCAAGGGTTGTTCCCCTCTTCCTTTTTTAACCAGATTGATTGCCTTCACGTGTGTTTATTTTCTTCTGTAAATTTATGTCTAACCCGACTTTCTTACCCTTAAGATGATATCGCCAACACAACTGCTACTACAAACTGTAGAACTACTATAAAAACAAAAAATAGCAATCAAACAACATATAACTAAAACACAGCTTATAAAAATGTTTAAATACAGATAAAGTACAAAATCTGAAATTACCAAGAAATTCTGACAGTAAAGGGCTTGTTTATATTGCAATGTGAAGGAACTGTGAGGCATTCTATATAGGTAAAACTGAAAGATGCTTAAAGAGAAGGATATATGAGCACCTCTATGATATTAGGAGAGGTAACACAAAGAATGTACTATATAAACACACGCAGAAGTGTGAGGCTGCTTACTTTACATTTTTTGTAGTGGATGAGGTTCCTATGGACAAAAGGTGTGGTCCTTGGGAGACAAAATTAGAGTATAGACAGGTATACTGGCAACTGGTGTTAGAAGCCAATAAGTGGCCAGGTTTGAATGATATGGTCTCCCTAGCCCCCATTCTGAAATTAAGGGTGGCAAAATTATAAGACCCACACAAAAAAACACATAAAAAAAACTTATAATTGCTACAATTTTAAAGATGATGCATTTATTTGGTCATTTCATGAACCTTTTACTTTGAACACAGTATTTTTATAGTATTTATAACATGTTTATAGATTATTTGAGGGCAGTATTTTATAGCTGAATTAGCATTTTTATGAACATGTCACTATTAACAGATTTTGTGTTATAGTGTATAAATGTTTTTAACTATTTTGTTTCATGAGGGGTTAAATGGTCTTACCAGTATCACATGATTTTTAAATTGTTTTATTAGTATGGGTATATAAGGAAGGAAACATGACTGTTTTCATTATCTGATGAAGATGTGTGACAAAAATGAACTGGTTGTGTGTCAGCGTTAATTTTATGATTCTGTGTTGCTGCGGATTTAATAAATAGAATTTTGCGGTGGAAACGGCTATCCTATGCTCTTTTTTTTTGGTTTATTGGTTTTGGTGTGGGCACTATTCCTATTGGACTTGATTCAAAGTTAGTACAAAGTTTACTATCAATACTATAAAGGCACTGAGGCTATATACAAAGTTATACAATCTTATCAGGAACACCTTCTTTAAGGAAGTCATTACAGTATTACAAAGTTAGAACGAAGTTTGCTTCCCATTAGCATTGTAGAGGCACCAAGGCTATATACAAAATGACAATTCTTGTCAGAAGCACCATCATTAGGGAAGTCGCTACGTAGTAGAATAGAATATGAAAGAACATTGGCAAGCATTTAGCTACTGGTTATTTAGTTACAAATAGCTTTAGTCATAGACATATTAGAGTAGATAACTTTAAGGTATTTAGAAAACAGATTTGCAAAATATGGAATTTAAGAGAAAGAAAGGGGAGGTAGATTGCTGAGGAAGTGAGGGTAGACAGATAAGGAGGGTGTATGCAGTGGCAGGTCCAGGTGCTTCTTAGGAAGTTTTTGGTAGCAGGTCTGAATTGTTTCAGTTACTTAATACTTCTAAAATCAAGGGGGAGTATGTTTCAAGAGAAGGCAGGGAAGTAGCTATAAAGATTTTGTCCTATTTTGCTTTTTGGTTTGTAGATTTGAAGTAGATTTTGATCAATGCTTTGGAGATTCCTGGAAGGGGTGTACAGGGAGAGAAGTGAGGAGATGTTGGGATTGAAGGACGGCAGATACAGGATGGAATGAATGACCTGAAGCTGCAAGAGAAGTAGCTGGTGGGGAAATTCTAGCCAATTTAAACTGTTGAGAGAAAGACAGTGGTGAGATGTATAGGTTTGATATGCCACGAATCTGGCAACTTTATTGTAAGTAGGTTTCTAATTTTGTTAACAGAGAGTTCTGAAAATTGGTGAGGATTTATGAGCAGTATAATAGGCAAGCAAGAAGATAGGCATGGGAGAGGGAGATTTTGGTTTTGTTAGACAGGATTTTTTTTATTTATGTAAAGACCAAGTTTTAGGTGTTTTTTTTTTTGATGCAATTGTGAACATGGAAGTCAAATTTGAGTTGGTCATCTATTATGACTCCAAGAAGTTTAGTGTTGGATTCAACTATGATTGGAGTGTTGTTGAGACAAGAGATAGAGAAAGTAGATTTGAGCTGATTGCAGGTTTTTGGTAGAAAAAGCAAGAGTTGTCTTTTTGGGATTATATGCCAAAGGAGCACCAGTTTATCAAAGACAGCTGAAACAGTTGGAGAAAGCATGACCATTTTACATACAGCATGGAAAGCATATAGGTGGCACAATGATATAAACTCACTAAACAACAAGCAAATCTAAATAAGCCACTGGGTGTCTGGAAATCTACAAAGTTTCATTTGAGATCCAACTATGCTTACCAACAGCTGAGATACAGCTAATGAACTTGTAGGACTTAAAGGTTGTTATTCAGGAGCACTCTGCAAAACAGAACAAAATCAAATACATTTCAACAACATACTCTACCCTTCATATTACTTCCATTTCAAATCTACCTCAAATGCGCTTGTTAAAAACAAAGAACATAGCTCACCTCACATGGACAGTTTGTCACTAGGATACTTAAACTGACAACCTTTATTTCAGCATCAGTAACCAGATTAATAAACAGAAGTCTAAGAGATGGATCTGTCCCGGGACTATAGAAACAAGTCAAAATGATCCCCCACACAAGGATAATGAATAAGACAGTGTGGAAAATACAGCTGAATAGCTTTACTGAGCCCAGTATCAAAGATGCCAGTGAACACTTCCTTAAACCTTCTGAATCACCTAAATGGAAATAATACCTACACACTAATTCAACAAGAGTTTGGAACAGATTATAGTACTTACCTTTTTAAAACTTGTTGGCCATTTTGAAAAATCCAAAAGACAATAGGTTGACCTCTGCTGCAATTTTCTTTAGTCTTCTCAAAGGCCTTTGATATAGTCAACTATAAGATGATACTGCATGTTCCAGTAGTGTACTATTACAGTCTTTCAGCAGTCTCAAAGTCTACACTGCAGCAAACCAGTGGCAAAGCAAACACTCCCATACATATGCATCCAATAAGAAATTCACTTAGGAATCTATACTTTAGATCCTGCTGTTCAGTATATACAATACTGTAGCATACTTCCTCACAAATTAAATACAAATCATACAATATATGCATGATTTAGCTTTACTGTTGACACCTACTGACCTGCAAACCCTTCTCTCAATGCCAACACTACTTTACTACACTCAGTAAATGGATACAAAGCAGTACAATTCTAAACGAAAAGAAAACAAATCTACTGATATTCCATAAGAAACAATACTCTTCAAGAGCGAAGACAACTAAAATAACCCATGGACTAATGTGACCTATCCAGATAGTACAGGAATTTAAATAACTCAGTATGATTTCCAAACCACATGGATATTACCAAAAAGGATATACAAAAAGTTAGGAACGCTGTAAAAACCAGTAACCACCTAATTCTAATACAAGAATCATTATGGACAACAAAACTGTTATAGGGAACATTTTCTAATAGCAACACTGAAGAGTCTGTAGTAGCCGAAGGGTCAACAACCTACAGCAAAGTAGCAGGCCAAAAGCATATACACACCACTACTATATACAGAGCTATAGAAAAGGAATTTGGTACCCTGTGCTGCGTATCCATTTTGTATGTGTGCTCTTACACTGACGTCGTTGGTGTGGAACCTTAAAAATAGACTGGCAGTTTACAAATTGCAATTAGATATTCCCACTAGCAATCATTTATAAAAACAACTTCTAATCTGCCTGTCAAACTTTGATTTTTAAGATAATAAAACTAAGACAGCAGTAGCTCTCAGTGGTAGAAATGGGTAGGAACTAAAGCAAATGGAAAGTCTGGGTTGTTAAGCAACAGCCAGAACCAAAAGCATAGGCAAATAGTGTGGTCATGAAGTGGGACAGATTCATAGTAACTCTGATCCACAAGATCTGAATAAGGTGATTATATGGCATCATTGCCCATTGCTTACAGTTAAGGAAGTGGATTCTACTATACCAAATGCAACATTCTGTTCTCGAATGAATGCAAACTAGAAGGTCTATCAGATAAGAAAGAAAGCATTACAGGAAAGACTACACAGGAGTGTTGTAATGCCTGATGTTGCAGGGGATGGTCTCCTTAACAATGAAAGGTCCATTATTTCCCTATACTGTCCGCTCTGTGGGACAAATGATGTATCATTTTGCACCAATCCAGTTGAATAAAATGTAACCAATCATGTACCATTTGATACTATGTATCCAATCATGTCGGGAAAAAAAGTTTTTCTTGTCCTAAAAAAAAAAAAACAAAAACTATTTATTCTAAGTACCCTAATACAGCACTGTTACTAAAATTTTTTTTGATGAAGTTCTGCTAAAATAAAGGAACAAAAACACTCAATTTCCATGTGTCTTGCCCCTGCTTTACATCTACCATAACCTTAGAAGTTTTGTATTATTTAGTTTCTTTAGTCTTCTCTTATTAATATTTTTAGTAATATATATATATATATATATATATATATATATATATATATATATATACATATATATACATTATATATTGTATATATATATATATATATATATATATATATATATATATATATATATCTACATAGAAAGAGAGAGAGAGAGAGAGATTGTTAGCCCATCAATTTGTAGTTTCCTCCAACTCAGCCTTTAAAAGGAAAATACAGGGAAAGATGGAGTTATCAAAGAAAGTGAAAAATCTCTATTTAACTCTTTCTTCATCTCCAAAAACTCCACTAATTTAAATATGCTAACTCTAACATCACACAATGCCAGGGAAAAAGTGAAACTAAAAACAAGAGGAAACCGAGACTAGTCAGCCATTGAAGACTAAAACCAAGTTAAAAACTGACTAACCACTCCACACCACTGGAGCTGATAAATATATATATATATATATATATATATATATATATATATATATGTGTGTGTGTGTGTGTGTGTGTGAGTTTTATTAACGAGGTTAGAGATTCTCATAACAGTTATGGAATATTTATTAATGTAGTTCTTATCAATTATGCTAATTACTCCTTTTAATTGTTGTAATTTGATTGGATACATTTTGTCACATGCAGGGAGTTATAATATATATAAATGAGTTGAGTTTAAGTGTACACACCCCTGTTAAAATGCCAGGTTTTTATGATATAAAAAATAACACCACAATAAATCATTTAAAAACTTTTCCCACCTTTAATGTGACCTATAATTTGTACAATTCATAGGTTCATAGTTTCATAGGTAGGTACTAGGCTATTGGCCCTAGGGCCTATACAAGCCTAGCCAAAAAGGTACCCTGGCTTTCGCCACCCAAGAAAATTATTTTCCTGTGCCCCTGTCAAGCAGAACCACGGAAGTGATCCCCGGGGTGAATTTCCTATTACCCATCTGATCAAGATTTTTCTTGAATAGTGTTAATGAGGATCTCTGTTTGACAAAGATAGGTAATCTGTTCCAGAGAATGGGAAGTCTCTGGGACAGGAATCTATCCCTCCAGCATGTTCCGTTTATTGTGGTGACAAGGTTTAGGTCCCTAGAGCGTGTAGCTCGGAGGGATTGGGATTTCTTTAAGTGGAGCATGTCCAACTGCTCTGGGTTTGACATAGCTTTGTATGTTAGGCAGAGATCACCTCTGAGTAGGCGATATGCGACGGAGTAAAGCTGGAGTTTGAGACGGTCTGCGTAAGGCATCTGTTTGAAGCCAGTAATCCTTTTTGTGAGGTATTTTTGCAGCCTTTCCAGTTGTTGTCGATGTCTTGCGAGGTACATACCAAAAGGGGCGTTGTACTCTATAATAGGTCTAATGAGTGATGAGCAGAGGGGAACAATGACCTCTTTTTTTCTGGATGAGAAACCTTTTGTGATGAGGTGTGCCATGTAGAAGGATTTCCTGACCACTTTGACGATGTGATCATCAAAGGAGAGACTACTGACCACCTGTGTCCCAAGGTCTCATCACACTTTCGGTGTTAAGTAGACTACCGCCTATGTGGTAGTTCATGGGTACAGAGTTTTTACCAAAGGGGATGACAATGCACTTTTTGGCATTGAGCTTGAGACCATGTCTTTGACACCAGGCATCTGTCTCATTCAATTGAAAAACAAAAATCTGTTAGGGGAAAATATAAAAAAATGTACAATTAGCTGGTTGCATAAGTGTGCACACCCTTAAACTAATACTTTGTTGAAAATAAACAATACAGAAAAATGATATAACACCTGAATTTATATTATCATTTTAAACTAAGCAAGTTTAAATGTAAAATAAGAATGAAAACTCTGGGATATGTGGTCATCTTTGTTTTGACTTAAGACAAACTGAAGATAGTCATAGAGAAAGTCAGAGTAATCCTGTAAATGGTAAAGCTAGAAGAAAGTGATTAATGAGATTTGTGGAAATGATGCAATATCTTAAATGTTTTGCCTAACATGTCTCAGATAACTATGCCTCAAGTTGTTGAAGGCAAGTATAAACTAAAAATGGAGCTATGACAAGGAAGAGCTTTGAAGTGCTTAAGGAATTAGAAACACATGTATCTACATTGAAATATTGTAGTATAAATATGCCAGCTGTGATGCAAATAGATGCATCAATTGTACAAAAGACTGATCTTACAGGTAATTAGCCCAATTGCCCATCTGTAAAGAGAGTTTACCGATGCAGGAAATATACTCAGGTAAAAAAAAATGTAATCAATAGTGTCTGGATAAGAACCACTCCAGTGGTGTAAAGGGATAATGCCCTGACTACAGTTCAGTCAACCCAGGTCTGATTGACACCACTGGTGATTGAAGGAGTGGCAGGAAGAGATGGACCTGCCCATTCTGGGTGTGAGGGCTTTCTTCAATGATACTTCTTTAGGGGAGGTGTGGTCCAAAGAGTGGAGTTGCCCTCAGACATAATTGATGAGTGTGAGATGTGATGAAGGGAATGGATAGGACATATTAAAAAAAGACTGATGCACAGATGGTTGAGCCTCCAGGATGTTCTTAAGGTCAACAATCAGCCCCAGAATACCAGCAGGAAATAAGCTGGTAGACCTGGTGTGGACATGGGGCACAGGGGATCCAGGCCAGTTAAATTATATTCCAAGGGGGAGCAAAAAATAAATAAATAAAAATATATAATCCAAACTATTATATATATATATATATATATATATATATATATATATATATATATATATATATATGGTTCTACCTCACTTAAACGACACGCCGGAACATCGACACGGAAATTGCGAGCCCCAGAAGATCGACGGCTTAGAAGACCGACGCGACGGGGCCCGGAAGATCGACAGTGCAGAAGACCGACCCGACGGATGAAAGCACCGACGCCGAGGATGCCGACATGGGAAAAGGCTGTGCAAGTATGCGGTAGTGACGGACATTAGGGTGCGAGTAAGGTAAGTGTGGATATTGACGGTCTGTGGGGATAGGGGTGGGTTAAGTGAGTTAGGGTTAGGGAGCGGGTCAGGTAAGTGTGCGGTAGTGATTGTGTTTGGGTTAGGGGCGGGATAAGTGAGTTAGGGTTAGGGAGCGGGTCAGGTAAGTGTGCGGTAGTGATTGTGTTTGGGTTAGGGGCGGGATAAGTGGGTTAGGGTTAGAGAGCGGGCCAGGTAAGTGTGCGTTAGTGACGGACCTTAGGGTTAGGGTTTGGGTTAGGGTTGTAGGTAGTTGTGTATGTGAGGTTTAGTGTGGGTTTGTAGGGAGTTCGGTGTGCTTGTGCTGTGTATGTGGTTTTTGGATGGGGAATGCGTTTTGTTTGTTGACTGTGGTGTGTGCAGTGTATGAGGTTTCGTGTTTGTGTACAGTCAGTTATTTCGTTGTCGGGTATGTGGGATTTCGTATTTTTGTACTGTCGGTTATGTGGTTTCGGTGATTGCGTTGTCGGTGTTTCGTTTATCTGAGGTAGAACCATATATATATATATATATATATATATATATATATATATATATATATATAGGGTCCACTTCTAAATTTGAAAGTTTCAAAACTTTGAATTTCTCATGGTCGAAATGTAATTAAAATATAAAAACAAAAAAAATCATTTTTTTACATTTTTGCAGGGGGGCAAGCCCCACACCCCCTAATTAAATATACCAACTCCAGGTTTGCACTACAACAAGGAAAATGGTAAATATATTGTTCCGTGCTCTACAGCGATCTCCATTTAAATGGTTAGAAGTTTCAAAACTTCAATTTTATAGTCTCAACCATAAGAAATTCAAAGTTTTGAAACTTGGAAATTTAGTAGACCCATATATATATTTACAATGTCGAGGTCCACTTGTGCAATGCTCAGATGTGCAAAAGTCTATACATGCAAGAAGTGGTAAGGCAGCACAGTAACCTAATTTTGGCTTCTTCAGAAGGGCATATATAAGCCATTGGGTTGGCATTATGGGAGTAAAATGGATGATAGGCTGCTCTGTGAAATGGTCAGAGATCATCAGAAAAATGCCTTACATACAATGCCACAGATAAAGTGACACCAGGGATGATGGTCATGCTAGGAAGTAATCATTAGAGTTTACCCTTAAATAAGCATGGTCCCAGTCAAGGGGGTTGCTTAAGCTAGGTCCTGTGGTCTCAGTGATGAAAGTACTCCTCTGAAGTGGTTGATGCTATGCCAGCCAAAAAGTACAGAGGGCAAGCTGTTTGTCGTTTTGTCTTTACATGTGGAATCTGAATTTGGTAATGGACGTATCCCTTTGGCCAGCCCTACCAGTAGCCTAAGTGGGTAATGACTAGCTCTCCTATCCTTGGGGGAATGGTTCGAGGAGAACTGATGTATGAACTCTGGAAGAGGGAAGAAGCCTTCCATTTCCAGAGTTCAAGGTAAGAAGTGACTAAGGTACTGGCATCACTGTATATCACTCCCCTACAGCAAGGACTGAGACTGACTGCAGAAGTAGGAAAATGGCTTCCAACAGTATCCTCACTTACTGACTCTAGAGAGTCCAGTAAGGAGCTACAGAGCCAACTGGAGGAGTACAATGGGTGTTCAGGAATATAACTGGAAAGATAGCAGTATTCTGCAATGGAGAGACTTAATGAACTGGGGGAAAGGGAATGGTAAGCTGCTGAAGAGCAAACCAACATGGATGCTTGGATGATGGTTTTCTCCAGTTACCATTAAATATGGCAAGAGATATAAGGTGTGACACACAAATTCCTTCCAAAGCATATTCAGAAAGTTTCTGTTCTAGACACCTTCAATACTACCAAAGATGTTTCTTAAATCTGTATGAGTATGACCACAAAATAAAATATAGAAAAGGCAAGGAGCCACACAGAATGAGTGGAACATGTTTATCAGAACAGAATTATTATTTATTAGAAATTTGGAGGTGATTGTCTGGTTGTCAATGACAGAATTACAAGTAAATGATTTTCAGATGTATTGTTGAGTCTGGATTGCAGCTGCATAAAGAAGTGACACACAATCTTAATTTTTTTTTCATGGAGGAAATCAGTTGCCTCCATTACTTAATGTTCAAAGGAGAAGAGATTTTAGTGGCTATCAGGCTGACAGAAATGGAGCTTGAGAGAGAGAGTACTTGAGGCACATCTTGAAACAATTTAGTACATGGAAAGAGTGACAAACATTATGTATTGACCAGAAATGTCAACGCAAATTTATTAAATCTGTGGTATAACAATTCACATCAATTAAATCCAGAAGAGATGGCAGATGATATACTTCACAGTCAGCCTAAAGGTGCCTCTACATTCATGGAGTGAAGTTGGCACAGACTTATTTCATTTCAAAGAGGTAATGTAGTTAGTGTATAGATTCTTACTCCAACTACCATGAAATGATTAACTTGACAGACACTATGAGCAGCAGTGTGAGTAATGCATTGAAGTGTGCCCTTCAACACAAGTCATGTTTGATGTTATCATATCAGACAGTGGTCCACATTTCAAAAGTATGAAATTTAGAGATTTTAACTTCAGTGCGAGTTCAAACATGTAAGCATGATCCTGAGATACCCATGTTCAGATGAAGGTGTTTAAAGAAATAGCCTGATTGTGAAAACCTCAAAGTAGTGCTAGCAGCATTTTTATTTTAGGACTTGATGTCTTGCAGTTCTAAGATGCGATACTCAAGCACTAAATTTTGCTCTTACCAGCTTAGTTAATAATGAGTAGATTAAAATGCAAACTGCCAAGTTCACCTACCATAGTTACCTAAGCCACAGAATCAAGGCATGGTATAATATATGCTAAAAAGAAATAAAGGCAGAAATATTGCTACAAAAACACACACACATGCACACAACTGTTCTCTAGAACTTCAAAGAAGAATAAAAGAGTGAGAATGCAGAATACTGCCAATGTTTAAGATGAGCCTGAAACCGTACTCATTGGCAAGGAGTTGGTAGAACAGCCTATACGGTTCAAGGAGAGTATGTTCAGTTATAATTTGTAATCCAGTGGGCCATATGCAAGCTGAGAAACCACAGAGGTGCAAAGATGTACTGAAGCCGTATGGGAGTTTTGTCTCCCATGAAGAAACTATTCCTGACAGGGCAGTATCAGAGCATTCAGAACTATCCCATAGTGAATCCAGAACTCAGTCTAGCTGACTATGAGTAGCTCAGTTTTAAATATCTGGGTATAAAAGAATGAACAAAAGAATGGCCTGATACTGGGACAGTGTATGTAACTGTTTCAGATATCTATTCAATATTAAACACTGAAAAGCTGCAATAACTGAAATATTTATTAAATGTTAATAATGATACAATGTGCTGTAAAAAGCCCATAACATGCCTAGTATAGTTTTAAAATGTCATTTAAAATTAACAATGTACAACAGTATACGAATTCTCAGTGTTTACAAAATAGCTTATTTTATAAATAGAAAAGTTATTGGTAAATGGAGATATATATCTTTAACTCACTGATTCCTACAAAAAATACATATACCAGGAAAGCATAGTTCCTGTGTTTTGTGTAAGAGTATACTTGTATTAATCGGGAACTTCCCTATACTCCTGAGATTAGTATCCTCATCCAAGTCTTTCCTCAGTCTCTTTTCTGAAGTTTGGGTATAGCTACAATATGCGAGAGATGTGAATACACAATTTCCGCAGAGGCAAAAATTTCACATACAAGTTTGTCAGGAATACCCACATTACATCCTGCATGCACACACGGCTTACCACACACACATTGTCTTGTGCTGAAGAGATTAAAAGAAACCTTCCCAAATATCAAAGACTTCCAAATCCACCTAACAGCAACACTGCTCCTCAACAATCACTAAACCACACACCAAAAGCAACACCATACATCTCACATTAGTCTACACCCAATGTTCCCTCTAGAACAAAGCCCATAAAGCAAGCATAAACTTCACCTAGTACTCTTGTCATTGAGGACTCCATTGTCTGACACACAGATGCCCCACTCACCAGTCTAGACAACAAGATAATGGTTAGTTATCTATCTATTGACAGGTCACTGCACCCAAGTACCAATATGCTTCTATCCTAGTTCATGTGCATTTAAATGACCAGAGACACACCTCACTGGACTATATGAAAAGAGACATAATGGATCTCTTGGAATGTGTGTCAGATAGGTACAAGCCTTGCACTTAGCAGCATTCTACCTTCACCAAGGATGATTCCACAGTATGAACATAAAATGGTTGATTTTAATAACTGGTTTAGTTTCTGGAGCCACTCCAGAGGGATGTAAAATCCGTCAGCATGGGAGGACATGGTCAACAGGCCACGTAGTCTTGCCAAGGGTGGCCCGCAACTGTACCCACTAGGCTTTTAGATATTGGCTAAAACTTTAACTACCCCCTTAGAGCCTTTTTTTTACTCAATGCCAAAAAGATAAAACTACCAATTTAGTGAAAAAGTCTCCACGCAATCTTTACGCTCCTAGCATTGAGTAGTAACACCTTAATAAAAATCTCCACACCCTTCAAGCCCTCGGCACTCTGGAGAATGTAGAAATCTGTGCGATAACAGACTTGGTTTAAAGCCCTAGAAAGTACTCTAGAAGTGCAAGGCTACAGTGCCTTCCACACACTTAGACCAACAGCAGCACAGATTGGCACCAAAGTGGAGGTGCCTTGATCTATGTTAGCAACAAACATACCACCAGTTTGGTTAAACAGGATGATGCTATGGAGCTCATTCATGTGTGAGTCACCATCACCACAGATAAGGTCCTTCACCATATCATGGCTAGCTACAGGTCATCATCTATGCCTCTAGAATCTCATGATTCTTACCAAAACCTACTAGAGGAACTCACGAGCCAACCAATCCCCCTTTTCATGTCTGACTAACTACCTCTCTATAGACTGGGAAATTTACACAGTCTCAAACTCACAGGCAAAAGATTCCTGGAATTTATTAACAGAAACACCCTGGAACACATAGCGCATGCTCCAACCAGAGGATCAGACATGCTGGATCTGGTACTCACCAACATGGGGAAGCATTAAAGCCCACCACCCACCCCAATTTCAAGTCCAAACTAATGAAGTCAGATCAGAGAGCTGTCTCCTTTAAAGTAAAAATCAACCCAGAAAACCCAGCTAAACCAGAAACAATTAGGTACTATTATAAATCAAACTACATCCTATTAAGTGACAGGTTGTCAAAATTCAAGGCTCTTCCTAACCCTGAGACTACATATGCAGAATTATTCAAAGTCCTATATAAATATGTAAATGGCTACATAGGTTCATAGGTTGATGCTATCTGCCCTAGGGCATTTATAAGCCTAGCCAGAGTGTGCTTGGCTTTCGACACCCTTTTAGATTAGCTGACTGTGCCTCTGTATAGTAGGTCACAGAAGGTAGCCCTTTTAAGGTTAGTTTACTGTACCTCTGTCAAGCAGGGACACAGAAGAGATCCCAGGGGTAAACTTATGATCTCCCATCCACTCGTCAAGATTTCTCTTGAAGACGGTCAGTGAGGGGCTCTGCCTAACATGGATTGGGATTTTGTTCCAGAGTGAGGGGGAGCCTCTGGGATATGAATCTGTCCCTCCAGCATGTCCTATATATTTCTGTGCTGAGGTTCAAGTCCCTGGAGCGTGTAGCTCTAAGGGATTTGGATTTCCTGAGGTGAAGCATGTCCATTAATTCTGGGTTGGACATGGCTTTATACGTCAGACACAGATCGCCTCTGAGTAGGCGGTACGCAACTGAGTAGAGCTGGAGTTTCTTTAGCCAAACTACATAGGGCATCTGTTTGAGCCCCTTGATCCTCTTGGTGAGATACTTTTGGGGTCTTTCCAGTTGCTGAAGGTGTCGGGTAAGGTACATCCCAAATAGGGCATTGTACTCAATTATGGGCCTGATAAGTGATGAGTAGAGGGGCACAATGACCTCTCTTGATCTAGATGTGAACCCTTTCGTGATAAGGTGGGCTATATAGAAGGTCTTTCTAACCACTTTGGCAATGTGATTGTCAAAGGAGAGATTGCTATCTACTTGGGTCCCCAAGTCCCTAATTACTTCTTCCCGTACTTAATGGATTACCACCTATGTGGTAATTTGTGGGCACTTTGTTTTTCCCAAAGGGGATGACTATGCACTTTTTGGCATTTAGCTTTAGGCCATGGCTCTGGCACCAGTTATCCGTCTCTGTGAGACCCTTTTGGAGGATGCTTGTGTCAGCCGGAGAGTCGATTACAGCACCCAGTTTGCAGTCAGCTGCGAACTTGGTCAGCCATAGTCCACCCGTGTTAGCCTGTACCTCGGAGAAATATATACCGAACAAGAGAGGTTCCAGGACTGAGCCTTGTGGGAAACCACTTGTAACTGGTTTAGAGTCTGACATGGCACCTGCTATTCTGCCCATGTGGGTTCTATCCCTGAGCCAGTTTGGAACCCATCTTGTGACATAGGGGTTGATATTTAAGCTGGTGAGCTTATTTATGATGCCCAAGTGGGGTATTGTGTCGAAGGCTTTTGCGAGGTCCAGGTAGGCTGTGTGGACTACCTTCCCTTCATCTATGGCTTTGGTAACTGTTTCAAAGAAGTCGACCAGGTTCAAGAGGCAAGATCTGCCCTTAAAGCTGAATTGGGTAGGATCCAGAGTCTGGAGGTTCCCAATGTCTTTGTTTATGATTTCCATGATGATACGCTCCATAGCATTGCAGACCAGGCTAGTCAGGCTTATAGGGCGATAGTTTCCGGGGTCTGTTGTGGCACCACCTTTGTGGAGTGGGACCACTGTTGCTGTATGCCATTCCTTGGGTACATATCCTGTAGCAAGGCTGAGATTGAACAGTGACTTTATTTCTTCTTGGAGCTCGTGTAAGACGCAGCCCGGGACACCGTCTGGTCCCACTGATGCTGTGTTTTTTGCTTTGGAGAGGGCAGCTCTCACCTATGCATCTGTGATCTCAGGAAGGCTACAATCTGTTGGGATAGACATTTGCTCTTTTGGGGGTAAGGGGGGGAGAAGTTTGCACTGAACCTTTCTGCCAGGATGTTGGCAATGTCTGTGGGTTCAGTGTACTTTTTGTCATTTTGCACCAACTCAGAGCATATCTGGGAGTTGCCTCCCAGGTTTCTGACATAACTAAAGAAGGCCTTGTGATTATCTTTAGTGTTTTGTGCAATTTTTCTTTCAAAGCTGGCCTTAGATGATTTTATGAGGGATCGTAGTTTCTTCCTAGTACTGATCAGTGACACCTTCCCTTTTTGGGATTTTGCTCTGTCATGTAGTAGCTTTCTCCTTCTGTTGTATAGCTTATTTATGGCCGGGGTCCACCAGACAGGTCTCCTGCCTTTGGAGGAGTGAGTCTTGGTTTTATTTGGGATAGCATGCTCCATGCATTCCTGTAGGTGTCCATAGAATGCTTTTGTAAAGGATTCTGCATTTTGGGCTGTATTTTCCACTGGCCCGGGGGCTTTGAAGGATTCCACCTCAGGTTTGAGAAGTGTGAAGTTTGCTTTTGAGAAGTTCTTCATCGTGGTTTCCTTGGCTAGGGGTGGGGACGGAATATGGAAGTCCAGTGAGATTTGTTTATGGTCTGATCTTACCAATGAGGGGTATACCTCTGGTGTGGAACAGAGACCCCATGTTGGTGATGACCAGATCCAATATGTTTTCCCCTGTTGTGGGAGTGGTGACCAGTTGTTCCATAGCATTTGAGTTTATAAATTCTAGGAACCGTTGGGCGAGGGTGTTTGGGCTTGAGTAGTTTTCCCAATCGATGTTTGGGTAGTTGAAGTCACCCAATATAATAGTGTTTGGAGAGACCTTCATATTCTTCAGTATTCTCAGGAAAGCCGACTGAGGTTCCTGTATTTGGGAGGGTGGTCTGTAGCAGGCTACAAACTGAAAGGCAGTTTTGCCCACTGTTAGTTGCACATGGATGGCCTCAGATGCTTCGTGCAGTGCCACTAACCTGGAGGTGTGGGTATCTTTGATAAATATGGATACTCCCCCTCCTTTTGTGGTTCGGTCCGAGTTTTGGGGCCGGAAAGCATGGTATGAAGTATAACCTGTTAGTGCTGGGGTGCTCTTGGGAGCCTTGAACCAGGTTTCTGTTACTGCACAGATATCGATATTCTCCATACCGAGGAGAGTCTCGAGTGCGTGCATCTTGAGGTTTAGACTTCTGGCGTTGAGCAGCATTACCCTTAGTTTTTTTTTCTTTCTGTTGTCTTTGGGGGTGGGTTTGTCTTTTGAGCCTTGCCTAAAAAAGGCACTATGGGGGAGGCAAGAGCCTTTGCCAGTATTCGAAAACCCAGGGGTGACAGGTGCAAGCCGTCCCTAGCGAAGCAACGTGGCTTGTCGAGCATGTCATCTCAGGCTGACAGACACTGGATCCCCTTTGAATGACACCAATACTTTAGCCAATTGTTAAAATTGATCATTTTGTCTTTATACTGTGGCATCATTCTTGGTGAGGGTAAGATGCTACTCAAGGTCAGGGTCATACCGGCCTGGGCTACATGATCAAAGAGCTCCTGTACGTCTTTTTTTCATGTAGTCCAGGGAGATACGTCTCAGGTCATTCACACCAGCATGGACAATGACAGAGTCATATTTGTACTTGCTTTGGAGTGACCTGAGTGCTTGTGTTATGTGGTGGATCCTGGCACCTGACAGGCAGCTTACAGTGACTTTCTCCTTGTTCAGCCTGGTGAGTGGGACGTCAGTGTGTCTGACAATAGAGTCACCTATTACAAGTGTATTAGGTGTGTTGTTTAGCCTTAAGGGCTGTGACTGTGTGGCACACTGACTTTGTGGGCTATGTGCTACGTAGATATTGTTTCGTGGTAGGTGTTGCTTGGATGTCTGCTTTGGAGGTCTCTGCTGCTTAGACAGATTTTTATTTAGAGCCTCTGAGTATGTTTTTGTGTGTTTATGTGTTTGGTTTGCTGATGTGATAGGTCTATGTGAGACTGGATTTGTGGTGTGTGTGGTTACCTTCTCCTCCTGACAGGCTGTGCCAGTACTGGGTTGAGAGAGCTTAGCCTCCAGTTTGGCTATATAGTTGCATCTCACATATATTTGAGCTTGTTCGGAGGAGGAGAGGGTGGTCTGTATACATAAGGCAGTTGTAACATTGCCTCAAGATTCCCAGATTCACCAGTTGGACTGGAGAGTAAACTCGAAACTGACCTTACTATTCAAAAATATATATACATACAAAAAGTCTCTAACCTATATATCAATCAGGTGGGATGTACTGAATTCTACATAAAGTGACATATATAGAAAAATCTTTTTACACCATTATAGTAGAGACGAAGGTCGACTACTTACATTACACTGGTTGGTGAAGATATATTCTTTATAAGTCCTCTCTTCAAATGTTACTTTCTAAATATATTTTTGAATAGTAATGATAGATATGTGGACCTTTTTTGTTACACTTTACTTTTTTTGAGGTACAACAGGTTAGACATTGGCATTCATATGTTTTATAATTTCTATTATTGATGGCTATTTTCAATGCACAATTATCTTATACCTATTTTTTTGAAAAATAGTGTATGTTAATACCACCTGGTACATATATTTTTCTTATTCAATTTTGTGTTGGAATACCTTGCAGACATGAGTGGCACTATGGATTTGAAAGGCATTTTACAAGGGTTATCGGCAGATGAAGACAATCTGGAGGCCTTTGGCCTTAATCTATCTGGTCCTAGTGATTCTAATACCAATAAGGGAGATGCCAAACATTGTTGTGGCATATTGTTTAAAAAATAACCAGAAATATGAAAACGTTAAGAGCCAACATCTGGCATTTGAAGCTATTCAAGGCATACAAATTGAAAAACGTCACACCCCGGGGGTTAAGGATTCGTATTCAACCCCTAGTGAGTTTGATCGATCCACAACTTCCCAAAGATTGGGCAGACACCCAACATCAAGCTTCTATGCTATGTGTTAATACCCTGATTTCTTATTATGAGCGTATGACTGAATCACAGATTGTTGAGATTCACAACAACTGGCTTGAGGCTCAAGTTTTTGAGTCGGAGGACTTTTATAATAACCATTTAACAAATTTGGCTAAAGATTTAGCAACACTGGAAGAGCAATAATCAAAAAGAAAACATAAATTTCAACGTGATATGGCTGATTACGAAAAGGGGAAACCATTTGTTACTCAGAAAAGTGTTAGATTTTTTGATTCTAATAATAAAACTAGCAACAGGAGAAAAAGACCTAGGTCTATCCTAAGAAAAAATACCCAAACAAGTGGCACTTCGGAAGATGATACATCTTCGGCCACAGATTATGACTGCCCTTTCAACCAGGAGTCCCCAATGGCTAAAAGAAAACTATCTGACCCTTTAGACCCAGGACACGTAGAGGCAGTAGAAAACACAGAAAAAGGCACACACAGTCTACAACTGTTACTACAGAAAATTGTGAGTCAGTAAATAATGTGCATGACATATCTTCATTTGAATTGTTATCTGTCCATAATAAATTGCTGAAAAAGGGTTTAAATTTTGTGCCAACATCATTTGTCCCTGAACACATATTTGTCAATGAATTAAATGATTTTTGTAGATTGATTAACCTCAAAATATTTTTTTTCAGATTGTGACAGTTCTCAAAGATCCACTGGGTTCCAATTTGGTAAATCTGATTTTCAACCTCCCATGGACAAGCATGTAGCCATATTCAAGGAATGTGTCATTAAAGATCTACATTTTTCTTTAGGCTATCAACCTATCAAACACACTCTAACCTTGGAGGAACAACAAGCACTACAGGAACTTTGTTCCAATCATGACATAGTCATTACACCAGCTGATAAGGGAGGAGGTATTGTAATCATGGATTGGTCAATGTACCAAGCAGAAGCCTATAAACAATTGTCTGATGCCCGGTTTTATATACAGATGGTCCTTGATCCAACACCTAATTTCAAAACACATATTGATTCCTTTTTGGATTTGGCCACACCGGAGGTGTTATTGATAGACATGCAAACAACTTAAAGTGTCCGAACCTATTGCTCAGTATTTATACTTGCTTCCTAAGATCCATAAACATCCTACAAACCCCCCCCCCCCGGTAGGCCGATTGTTTCTGGTAGAGGTTCTCTTACAGAACTTTTATCAGCATTCCTCACATATTATTTAAAGCCACTACTACCTATGGTCAGATCCAGGTTACAAGACACCACAGAATTTTTAAATATTGTTCAGGATACACAACTGGAATCAGCTTCGTGGCTATGTACATTGGACGTCACTTCCCTTTATACCAGCATCCCACATGATGCAGGTATATCAGCAATTACATATTGGTTAGACAGATCCCAATTATACACTCTGGGATTTAACAATTTTCTAATCAGATTGACCCAATATGTGCTAACTAAGAACATTTTTTATTTCCAGGGACAAGCATATTGGCAAGTTAGGGGCACTGCTATGGGAGCATCTTTTGCTCCCATATATGCAGCTCTGTTTATGGGGTTTTTTGAAGAACAACTTATATATGATTCTCACAACAATATCTATATTGAACAACTAGATATTTGGAGAAGATACCTAGATGATTGTTGGATGGTGTGGCGGGGTGATCTAACGCTAGTACATGAGTTTGTAAAATATTTGAACAACCCATGGGACATTCAGTTTACTTTAAACATACAACATCAAGAAATTGTCTTTTTGGATGTAATAGTCTCTCGATAGGCTGACCATACGCTGGTGACCCGTTACATAGGAAATTTCCACAATATAACACACTTTTACATGCATCCAGTTATCATCCCCGCCACATCATTAACATCCCTAAATCTCAATTCTTATGTATGAAACAGATTTGTTCGTCTCAAGAATCCCATTTAGAATGTGAACAAGACCTGTCCAACAGGCTCATAAGTACAGGGTATCAGAAACATCGTATTACCCAAACTATTAATCAGGTCAAAGATGTGCCCCGATCAACACTGTTACTATATAAACATTCACATGATGGACCTAAAGCAATAACATCTCAACCTATCAGGTTTGTCACCACATTTGATAGCAATACACCCCTGTTTAGGGACATTATTAATAATCATTGGGATATCTTGCGGGCTCATGAACATTTGAATGAGATATTACCTGACAGATGTGCTTTTTCATACCGTAGGGGTAGAACCATTCATTCTCACTTTACACATTACAAAAGATATAAGCCACCCATACCCATTCAGGCAACTCTATTTGGTGATCCCTTGATAGGATGTTTTTCTTGTGGCCATTGCAGCGCATGCAGACACATTTTCAAGACCAAAGAATTTACTAGTGGCAATACCTCTAGGGTATACCAGATAAAAATTTTTGGTAACTGCAGCACGGATTGGGTGATCTATCTGGCCACTTGTACATGTTCCTCTTTTTTATGTAGGCCAAACTTCAAGACCACTAAGACACAGGATAAGTGAACATCTCAGCGCCATCAGAAATCATAAAATTTCGAATGCTTTATATAAACACACCACGACTCACCAAACTGCACAATTTAAATTCACTATTATTGACAAAATTGATATGCACAGAAATCTTAAAGCAGGCTGGTATGACAGATTAAATAATATGGAATCCTCATGGATCACCAGGTTAGGAGCTTTATTCAAACCTGGTTTAAATTAAATAGAATATTTTTTGTCAGCCTATGATTTCCTGTATTTGGATATTTGTCTAAACTGACTGTATTCTTTTTTCAGATATAGACAATTTTATAGTCTATATTTTTTTACTTTTAAATGGGTATATACATGGTTTTGGGTATATACACCTTTAAATGACTTGGATATAGGTTCATAGGTTCATACTAGGCTATCTGCCCTAGGGCATTTATAAGCCTAGCCAGAATGTGTTTGGCTTTCGCCACCCATTTTAAATTTATTTTGCTATGCCCTTTTCCGAGGTTAGTATACTGTGCCTCTGTCTAACAGTGACACAGAAGTGATACCAGGGGTAAACCTACGATCTCCCATCCACTCATCAAGATTCCTCTTGAAGAGAGTCAATGAGGGACTCTGCCTAACCTGGACTGGGATTTTATTCCAGAGTGAAGGGAGCCTCTGGGTTATAAATCTGTCCCTCCAGCATGTCCTATTTATTTCAGTGCTGAGGTTCAAGTCTCTTGAGCGTGGCTCGATGGGATTTGGATTTTCTGAGGTGCAGCATGTCCATTAATTCCAGGTTGGAAATGGCTTTATACGTCAGGCACAGATCGCCTCTGAACAGGCGGTATGCCACTGAGTAGAGCTGGAGTTTCTTTAACCGGGCAGCATATGGCATCTGTTTGAGCCCTTTGATCCTCTTGGTGAGGTACTTTTGGGGTCTTTCCAGTTGCTGCAGGTGTCTGGTAAGGTACATCCCAAAAGGGGCATTGTACTCAATTATGGGCCTGATGAGGGATGAGTAAAGAGGCACGATGACCTCCCCTGATCTAGATGTGAATCCCTTCATGATTAGGTGGGCTATATAAAATGTTTTTCTAACCACTTTGGCCACGTGGTTGTCAAATGAGAGATTGCTATCAACTTGGGTCCCCAGGTCCCTAATTACTTCTTCTGTACTTAATGGATTACCACCTATGTGGTAATTTGTGGGCACTTTGTTTTTGCCAAAGGGGATGACTATACACTTTTGGCATTTAGCTTGAGGCCATGGCTCTGGCACCAGTTGTCTGTTTCTATGAGGCCCTTTTGGAGGATGCTTGTGTCGGCTGGAGAGTCAATTATGGCGCCCAGTTTGCAGTCATCTGCGAACTTGGTCAGCCACAGTCCTTCCGTGTTGGCCTGTACCTCCGAGAAATATATACCGAACAAGAGAGGTCCCAGGACTGAGCCTTGTGGGACACCACTTGTAACTGGTTTGGAGTCTGACATGGCTCCAGCAATTCTAACCATGTGGGTTCTGTCCTTGAGCCAGTTTGCAATCCATCTAGTGACATAGGGGTTTATATTTAAGCTGGTGAGCTTATCTATAATGCCCAAGTGGGGTATTGTATCGAAGGCTTTTGCGAGATCCAGGTAGGCTGTGTGGACCACCTTCCCCTCGTCAATGGCCTTGGTGACTGTTTCAAAGAAATCAACCAGGTTTAAGAGGCAGGATCTGCCCTTAAAGCCGAACTGGGTAGGATCCAGTGTTTGTAGGTCCCCAATATCTTTATTTATGAGGTCCATGATGATCCTTTCCATAGCTTTGCAGACCAAGCTAGTCAGGCTTATGGGGCGATAGTTTCCAGGATCCGTTGAGGCACCACCTTTATGGAGAGGGACCACTGTTGCTGTACGCCACTCTTTGGGCACATATCCTGTAGTAAGGCTGAGATTGAACATTAGTTTTATGTTTGGGTTTAGCTCTTCTTGGAGTTTATGTAGGACGCAGCCCGGGACACCATCTGGTCCCATTGATGCTGTTTTTTTGCTTTGGAGAGGGCGGCTCTTACCTGAGCATCTGAGATGTCAGGGGGGCAGCACTCTGCTGGGATAGATATTTGCCCTTTTGGTGGTGGGGGGGGGGGGTTGCGCTGAACCTGTCAGCTAGGATATTGGCAATGTCTGTGGGTTTGGTGTATTTTTTGTCATTTTGGACTAATTCTGAGCATATCTGGGAATTACCACCCAGGTTCCTAACATAACTAAAGAAAGCCTTGTGATTATCCTTAGTGTCCTGTGCAATTTTTCTCTCGAAGCTGGCCTTAGACAATTTTATGTGTGCCCGTAGTTTTTGCTAATACTGATCAGTGATGCCTTCCCTTTTTGGGATTTTGCTCTATCATTTAGTAGCTTCCTCCTTCTATTGTATAGTTTGTTTATGGCTGGGGTCCACCAGACAGGATGTCTGCCTTTGGAGGATTGGGTCTTGGTTTTATTTGGGGTCAGATGATCCATGCATTCCTGCAGGTGTTCATAGAATGTGTTTATAAAGGATTCTGCGGTCTGGGACGTATTTTCCACAGGCCCGGGGCCTTTGAAGGATTCCACCTCAGTTTTGAGGAGTGTGAAATTTGCTTTAGAGAAGTTTTTCACTGTGGTTTTCTGGGCAGGGGTGGGGTCGGGATGTGAATATCCAGTAAGATTAGTTTATGGTCTGATCTTACCAGTGAGGGATACACTTCTGGTCTGGAGCATAGAGTCCCCATGTTGGTGATGATCAGGTCCAGTATGTTTTCCCCTCTTGTGGGAGTGGTAACAAGTTGTTCCATAGCATTTGAGTTTATAAATTCTAGGAACCTTTGGGCTAGGGTGTTGGAGCTAGAGTAATGCTCCCAGTCTATGTTTGGGTAGTTGAAGTCGCCCAATATAATGGTGTTTGGAGAGACCTTCATATTTTCCAGTGTTCTCAGGAAGGCCGAGTGGGGTTCCTGGGTTTGGGAGGGTGGTCTGTAGCAGGCTATAAACTGGAAGGCAGTTTTACCTACTGTTAGTTGCACATGGATAGTCTCTGATGCTTCATGCTTTGCCACCAACCTGGAGGTGTGGGTATCTTTAATGAATATCGATACTCCCCATCCTTTTGTGGTTTGGTCCAAGTTTTGGGGCCGAAAAGCATGGTATGAGGTATAACCTGGTAGTGCTGGGGTGCTCTCGGGAGCCCTGAACCAGGTTTCTGTTACTGCACAGATATCGATGTTCTCCATGCTAAGGAGAGTTTCGAGTGTGTGCATCTTGAGGTTTAGACTTCTGGCGTTGAGTAGCATTACTCTTAGTTTCTTATCCCTTGTGATACCTATGGAGGTGGGTTTGTCTTTTGAGCCTTGCCTAAAAAGGCACTATGGGGTAGCAAGAGCCTTTGCCAATATCCGAAAGCCCAGGGGTGACAGGTGCAAGCCGTCCCTAGCGAAGCATTGTGGCTTGTCGAGCATATCATCCCAAGCTGACAGGCATTGGATCCACTTTGAATGACACCAGTACTTAAGCCAATTGTTGAAATTGATCATCTTGTCTTCATATTGTGGCATCATTCTTGGTGAGGGTAAGATGCTACTCAAGGTCAGGGTCATACCGGCCTGGGCTACATGCTCAGAGAGCTCCTTTATGTCTCTTTTCATGTAGTCCAGGGAGGTACATCTCAGGTCATTCACACCAGCATGGACAATGACCGAGTCATATTTGTACTTGCCTTGGAGTGACCTGAGTGCTTGTGTTATGTGGCAGATCCTAGCGCCCGACAGGCTGCTCACCGTGACCCTCTCCTTGTTCAGCCTGGTGAGTGGGACGTCAGTGTGCCTGACGATAGAGTCACCTATTACAAGTGTATCAGGTGTGTTTAGTCTTAAGGGCTGTGACTGTTTGGCACACTG
The DNA here is from genome assembly GCF_019279795.1 of Protopterus annectens. Classification (NCBI taxonomy): domain Eukaryota; kingdom Metazoa; phylum Chordata; order Ceratodontiformes; family Protopteridae; genus Protopterus; species Protopterus annectens. Next base: position 631,663,054 of record NC_056750.1, read on the forward strand.
GCTTTGTGAGATATGTGTTGCACGTGTTTTGTTTTGGGGTAGCAGCTGCTTGGGTGTCTGCTTTGGAGGTCTCTGCTGCTTCGGCAGATCTTTATTTAGAGCCTCCGAGTATGTTTTTGTGTGATTATGTGTTTGGTTTGCTGTCGTGGTAGGTCTATGGGAGACTGGAATTGTAGTGAGTGTGGTTTCCTTCTCCTCCTGACTGGTTATGCCAGTACTGAGCTGAGAGAGCTCAGCCTCCAGTTTGGCTATATGGTTGCATCTCTCACATGTGTTGGAATTTGTTGGGAGGAGGAGAGGGTTGTCTGTGTACATGAGGCAGTTGTAACATTGCCTCAAGATTCCCAGATTCACCAGCTGGACCGGAGAGGAGATTGACAACTGACCTTTGGACATGCTAGAATAATATTGGGAATTCCTTAATAATTGAAAACCAGGGCCAGTGGGGAGTGAGGGTGTAGTGCTTTTAATTTTTAGTGCTGACTTATATAATTGCTTTAGTGAGCAAGTGCCAGGTAACTTAAGTGCAATGTGTTACAGGTAACTTAAATGCAAAAACGACAAACAGTAACTTTCTTTCAAGTGAAACAAGGAAATAAGTACAGTAAGCAATGCAGATATCACTAGTGATCCACAGAAGTGCTGAGAAGCCGCGTATTAGGTGGAATTAGCATTCCAGGGAAATAACAATCAAACAAACAAGCATATAAACAAAGCTAGATTCAGCAGGCCTTGATCTAGTCTATGCTACAGCAAACAAGGTGTACCAATTTCAGTAAGATACAGTTCAAATATTCAGGCACTATAAACCTTTAACCAGAAATTCCCAGCTCAGAAGGGCAGAGTCCAGCCTCTTCTCCCACAAGAGTGCAGACCACATACCTTCTTAATGTAAAATAACTGGCCTGAAGCCAAAGTGCTTAAACCAGAACTAATACACTTTAAGAATAACAGACACTGGGCTCTCAATCAGCAGTTCCCAACTTAGAAGGATGAAAGCTACCTGTCCTGCCACCACAGTGCATGCCACAAACCTTCCTAATGTAAAACAACCGGTCTGAAGCCCAAGTGCTTAATCCAAAAGACTTAGAATGATAGCTACACTTTAATCAAGTTACTACCAAGCAGTAATAAATACAATTGAATACTTTAGAGAATGCCTGGATTAGTGCTCAAGTTACACAAACAAAGCTAGATCCAGCAGGCCCGAATCCAGTCTATGCCACAGCAAACAAGGCGCACCAACTTCAGTAAGAAGCAGTTCAGATATGCATGCACTATAAGCCTTCAACCAGAAATTCCCAGCCCAGAAGGGCAGAGTCCAGCCTCTCCTCCCACAAGAGTGCAGACCACGAACCCTCTTAATGTAAAATAACTGGCCTGAAAGCCCAAGTGCTTAAACCAGAATTAATACACTTTTAGAATAACAGACACTGAGCCCTCAATCAGCAGTTCCCAACCTAGAAGGATGTAAGCTACCTGTTCTGCCACTACAGTGCAGACCACAAACCCTCTCAGTGAAAAACAACTGGTCCGAAGCCCAAGTGTTTAAACCAAAAGGCTTAGAATGAGTTACACCAAGCAGTAATAAATACAATTGAGTACTTTTAAGATGATGCAAAAGTAAAAAAGTAGGTAGAAACACAAGTACAGTAAAAGCAGATGAAATTTTTTTTTTTTTTTTTCTGAACAAGTGCTGAGATCAAAGAAACAGATTTGAGTGCTGAAACTAGAAAACTGGCTAGTTATAAGAAAAGAAAACTAAGCTAGAAGGCTTCCCTCCAACACAGAAGGGCTTGGGGGCTCAGAAGCCTACAAATAGTCTATACCACTTAACAGGAAAGGCAGGAAACAAGCTTAATTTTTTTTTTTCTGTTTCCCAGATGCTCTCTTTGTACACAGTAGGAGTGCCTGAAATCAGAATATGATCTCACTGCACTCAGTTGAGTGAGCAAATGAGATGGGCCCAGAAGGAGTATCCAAACACAAATTTACAAGAGGGGCGGGCAGTTGCAAGGCCACTAAGATTACCACCAAAACAAAAACAGGGAGGGTGGGTGGGACTGAAGAGCAGAGTGAAAACTTCCAGTTCAGTTAATATTCCTTCCACACAGTTAAAATCAATTTAAATACTGTATTTTTTTCAAAAAAAAGAGCAGATAAAGGTACTTAAATTCTCTTATACATCCAGTTGAATATAGCAAGTTCTTAGCCGGCCAAAGCTGAGGTTTTTTAAAAGCAATTACCAGGATGTGCTGTTAATACTATTTTTTCGTTTGCACTGAAGAAGGCTAGAAATATAGCCAAAACTGGTTTGCAACATGTAGATTGACTTTGCCACAATAAAGTAAATGTAGGCACTTTTCTCCTTTGTGCTGGTTCGTTTTTGGGACTTTGGTGACTTTTGGTTTGAACCGTGCACTAGTTCCACCTTGCGTGTATTTTGGTTTGGCCTTATTAACAGAAGCCATCGATATGAAAATTATTCTAACACTCTTTCCTATTAATCCTTAGGTATCCCTCTACTAACACCCCCCCACCTTAGATGACCATGATACTCTGGACCCAAACAGTTAGGGGTGTGCAACTATGCTTGCACAGGCCCTAGTGGTTATTAGGTTGTTACTAGGCTAAGAACCTAGGATAATTAACTAAAACTAAGGTAGTAAGGTGGTAGGCTGACATGATTTGTTAAGCAGAGTAAAATTGTCAGCATGGCATGTACAGAGCTAGACTTACGGAGGGTTTGCAAAAAAAAGTTATGAAAAATGTGATGATTTTCATATTTGTATTAACAATGCAAAAATGAACTGAGACACTGTCATGTCATGGGTGGAGTATGCAAGCAATGGGTTTGGCAAAAACAAATTGCATTAAAACATGACTGGTAATTTTAAGATGTTATTTGAATAAATAAGGCACAGAATTTTGCCACTGATACTTTCCATCTAACATGCAAGGTTATGTAGCTTAATAATGTCATTTTGAATTATTACAAAAGTATCATATGCATAATTTGCATATAATGTGCAATATCACAAAACAGCAGTGTGCTAACATGCATCATACATTACGGAAAAGCTACTACACAAGTGAACAATTTTCTTACTGACATCCTGGCACTTCAATGCACACAGAGAAATAGAATCCCTTGCTCAACTACAATAGTAGTAATATTTAGCAAATAAAACGCTATTTTCTTTCACAAATCTGCAATATAGGTTAAAAAGATATTGAGCTTAATAGGAAACCTTTTTATAGATACATAGCATGTGGAAGTAAAGACATACAAATTGATAAACTGTGTGTAGATTCTAAAATGTATTCTCAGACACAACAGATTATAGATATATTCACAAACTCTTATGCAAAACAGTTTGGCTCCACAAAGGGGTGATCAAAGTTATCCTAGTGACATCCAGGTAACCTCAGATACTAGAATCAAATTAGATTATACTGAAAAAGAACTGAGTAAACTGGATCCAAACAAAACACAGGGATGAGACAGAATTAGTAATAATGACCTGAGAACACTTCAGCAAGAACTTACAGTACCATTATATTATTTACTAGGTCATATAAATATGGGGAAGATTCCTCAAAATTGGAGACATGTTATTAAACCTGTCTTTAAGGGAAAGGAGATTAGTACAAACCCAGAGTCATATAGACTCTTAAGTCTACTTTCATGTTGTTGAAAATAATGGAGAAGGTAATATTTGAGAAGTTATTATCAGAATTGGATAGGTTGGGACTTGAAACCACGTATCAGCATGCATGTGTTGAAAACAGATCTATTACCACCTGTAACATGATGTTCTATAACACTATAACAACTATGAATGAAAAAGTGTGCTGTGATGTAATTTATCTAGATTTAACTTCAGCATTTGACAGGGTAAATACACAAAACACTAATCAATAAATTAGAACAAGGTATTTATGTATTCTTGATGAGATGGATAGCTGCATGGCTTACAAATAGGTCATGGCAAGTATCATACAGCAATTGGACAGGTGAAATTCTGGGTTACAGTCAGGGTATCCCACAGGGCTCTGTCCTGGGCACTTTCTTACTTAGATTGTATCCTTCAGACCTAACTTTTCCATCTGAGGTGTTCTACAGTTTCTATGCAGATGATCTGAAATTAAGTAAACTGAATACATGTATTACAGATAAGACATGCCTGCAAAATAACTTGACTAAATTGACCATTTGGGCCCAGGAGAATATTATGCTGATAAATACAAAAAAAAAAAAGAAAAGAAGCATATGAGATTTGGGGGATGTAAACTGAAAGGTGATCATTTAATACAGAACACAGTGATTGAAACTGTAGATTTATTTAAGGACCTGGGTATATGGGTAAATCCAGCTTTGACTTTTTTCTAACCATACCAACCAATTGGTTAATGATAGTTATAGAATTACAGGCTGTATAAAAAGATTTATAAAGTCTAGGAAATCAGAAATGATGAAGTCATTGTTGGTTAGTTACATTAGACCCAAACTTGAGTATGGAATAACAATATGGAAACTGTAAGAAAAAAAGCATGCATAAACTGGAAAGAGTACAGTGAAAATATTCCAGGGGCATCCATGGATGTGAAAAATTAAATTATGAGAGACTAAAATATCTGAGCTTGTACAGTGTCTCTTATATACCTGAATAAGATCTCCTATTAGATATTTATAAGACATTTAGAGACAACCACCTCTGGGAATGTTTGAGGATATCAAAAAGTAGTAGGGAATCAGATAGCCTATGTAAATTCTATAGGCCTGAGAAGTGTACTAAAAAGAAGTTATGTACTCACCATAACGTTCCACCTGAGTAGGTAACTTCATTTGTCTGCAACCTATGGGTATCGGATCCGAGCCGGCAGCTTTCCAAGCTAATAGATCCGAGCTCCAAGCTCCTCCCCCTACCCATAATGCCCTGCTATCTCCCTCTAACCCTCAGATCGAGTTTGCCAAAGGACAATAAGGAATTCCATAACCTAGGAGTGGTTCCAAACTGTTACAATGACGTCCATGAAAGGAAGCCATATCCTGACTCTTGGATAACGAACTAAGGGTGCGGGGGATGGAGGGCGGGTCGGTTGCAGACAAATGAAGTTACCTACTCAGATGGAACGTTATGATGAGTACATAACTTCTATATCTGAAGTAGTTAACTTCATTTGCTCTGCAACCTGTGGGACAGAGTCCCCAGCTACCAACAACTTGGGAGGCCCTTATGGAAGGATATTCTGTAGCACTGCTGAGCCAAATTATGCACGTCCTCCGGAGATCAAATCCAATTTGTAGTGTGTAATAAAGGTATGCGAGGAAGCCCAAGTAGCTGCCTTGGGAAAAAAGGAGGGATTAGTCCTGAGGGAGACCCTGTCTTTATGAAAAATTATATAGGGAGGTTTACTGCAAAGAGCATGAAGCTCTGATATTCTTTTCGCAGAAGTAATGGCAATCAGAAAGGCCGTTTTCCATGATACATATCTCAAATCGACTGAAGCCGCGGGCTCAAAGGGGGGCCCAGTCAGAGCTTGATGAACTAGGGTAAGATCCCATGGGGGAACTGGATCTTTAACGGGTGGTCGTAACAAAGAGGTTCCTTTCAAGAAGGCCTTGCATATTTTGGAGGATGCTAGCGGGCCTGAGCTGTTACCAACATGGTAGTGGGAGATAGCTGCTAACTGAACTTTAATAGTAGAAGCACTGGCTCCTTGATCAAAGGTATGTGAAAGAAAGTTTAGGACTGCTGGAATCGGAGCCATAAAGGGATCTAAGTTCCTGTGTTCCGCCCAGATTGAGAAACTTTTCCATTTACTGTTGTAGATCTTCCTGGTGGATGGTTTATGGGCGGCCACCAGGATGGCTTTAACTGAAGATGATATACCGGGAGGCCTAGCCATCAAGGGAACTGGATCAACCAAGCTGACAGCTTCAGGCAGTCCAGATTGGGGGTTTTCAATCCTAAAGGGTGAGAGATTAGATCCGGTTTGGGATCCAAAATCCAAGGAGGATGTACTTGATGAGACTGTAGGTAAAGGAACCAGGTTTGGCGACGCCAGAATGGGGCTATGAGTATAATTCTGCTCCCCAACCGACGAGCTTTCTGCAAGAATTTTGTCATCAAGGGAAGAGGAGGATAAGCATACAGAAGACCGGATGGCCAAGCATGAACTAGAGCATCTCTGGGGGTTTCCCCTGGTGGGGGAATCGGAGTGAAGAATTTGCTGCACTTTGTGTTGGAAGGCGAGGCAAAGAGATCGCAGCAAGGTTAACCCCATTGGAGAAAGATTTGTTTCGCTACAGCAGGGTTCAGAGACCACTCGTAAGGTGAGAGGATCGTCCGACTCAACCTGTCCGCTAAGATGTTTGACCGACCCGGTATGTGCATTGCTATGAGAAAGCGGTTGGTGGATATCGCTCATTCCCATACTCTCATTGCCTCCCTGCAAAGTGGATAGGATCTGGTTCTCCCCTGTTTGTTTATGTACCAGACTACCGCCATGTTGTCTGTTTGAAGTGCAATAGTTCCTGGAGGTAGAAGGGTATGGAGAGCTTGCAACGCTAGAAGCACCGCCCTCATCTCCAGGACGTTGATATGCAGCGAGGTCTCTGTGAAAGTCCACGTGCCTTGGACGGATCTGCCCATGCAATGCCCCCCCCCCACCCGAGGAGAAAAGAGTCTGTGGTCACCGTGACTTGGGGAAGGGGTATAACAAAGGGGCGGCCTTCTCGAAGCTCTCTGGAGTGGAGTCACCAAAGAAGCGATTCCCTGCAAATCCTGGTGAGAGGAATAGGTGTGGTCAGGGGTTGACAGAGGATGGACCATTGTACTTGTAACATCCACTGAAGGATCCTCATCTTGAGGCGAGTGAAGGGGGATAGATTGATGGCCACTGCCATAGATCCCAGGGCCCTCAGGACTAGTTCTGCTGGAGGGGCTGAAGATCGTAAGAGATCTAGAATGTGAAGGCTCAGATTGCGAAGCCTGTCTGTGGTCAGAAAGACTCTGGATTGAGTAGTATCTATCCTGGCCCCTATGAATTCCAAAATCTGAGTGGGTTGAAGGGAGGATTTCTGGAGATTTATCGTGATCCCTAGATGGCGGACAAGGCATAAGAAGTAGTCCCTGCCTGAGCAGGGCTGATGCCTGGTGGGGGCGGTTAGGAGCCAGTCGTCCAGGTATGGAAAGACCTGTATTCCCTGATGCCTCAGGTGGGCCCCTACAACTGCCATGACCTTGGTGAACACCCTGGGGGCTGTGGTGAGACCGAAGGGTAGGACCCTGAACTGATAATGGCTGGCTCCCAGACGAAAGTGGAGGAACCTCCTGGATGGTCTGTCCATCAAAATGTGGT